>NC_092775.1:38834329-39002637 GCF_047496795.1 Chiloscyllium punctatum
ATGTATGGTATTAAAAGCTACCAGGCAGAGTTAAACTGGTATTCATTTTTGAAGCATGTTTGGATATACAGCCTTTTCTGAATGTTTTCCTCACTACCTTTTTTAAAAAAAGACTTTCAATGGTGCTACGCTCCTAAGATCTCCAATTCATCCAAAACTCTGCTGTCTGCATCATATTCCACAGTAACTCGTTCCCAATCACCATTGTCCTTACATATTTTCATTAGATATAGTAGTAGTCATAGCACTCCACAATATATTTATAACAGCTATTCAACCCAGCCGGTCCATGCATGTGTTCTTGCTCCTCACAAGCCTCCTACTGCTATCTCTCAACCCACCCAACATTGGCTCAATATTGCTGAAGATAATGGTATCCACTGCTACGTGCAACACTGCTAGACTGGAGTTAAACAATGCTGTTCTAGGTGGTAACACAGTAAATTCTCTACGTACATCACCTTAAATCACAACGAAACAAATATATTGTTAATATGCCGTGTGTTTTACTAATGTCAATGTGGTTGCTAAAGATGACCTCTGGCTGCTTGCACGTGTATAGATGGCATTGTTGATATCATGTCATGGTGACAGATTCTTCCAATTGATCCCTGGTTGCTGCAAATTGTCCCCTGCCTCACCTCATTGATGGCAGATTTCTTTGCTGCATAGCTTTCTACTTGTACAGTTATTAGGTAATGGGTGCGGTGATGAGTGAGGCACCAAGAGTTCTTTCTGTCCATGTTTCTGGAGCAACAGATTTCGAATGCATTTTGGAGGCACCTCTTGCATGGCTGCTTTAGTGCCGCAGATTTCATAAAACACTCACAGATCAGTCAGTTCTGCCATTCCGTAATGTTTGTTGATTTTAGTGAGCAGATGCTCAGGAATTTAAACTGCTAAGCTGTACTTCTGTGTGCTGTAGGCAGTCACTGCACACTTAATTGGAGTTGGCAATAAACACAGCCTTGTTACTATATTAACTTTCAGTGAAGTATTGTGGATGATGATAATCTTAACATTATTTTTAGAATGGATGTTGTAGATTAGTGATTTTAAGTTTTTTGACTTTAACACTATCTGACAGACCACATAGTAAGTTTAAAATAAAGTTTTTTTTTAATTTGATCAAGCTATGAAGCTTTTTTTTCTCTTAAAGCCATTTGGCGGTGGTGGATATCGTTTAGGAGCAACTGAAGGAGAACAATCTGCATATGTTACAGGAGAAAGGAGACCAGAGACAGCACAAGATGTGAGTTTTCAAAAATGCAGCATTCTGGCTTTAGTATAACTTTAAGTTTATGTATAATCGGGTTGGAAAAGTTTCTCGTGAGTTCATGGAAGTAATGTAATTGTTTTCAGCTTAAAGAAGTCAGGAATATAATGTGGTTTTAGTAATTGTGATATATGTGGAAATAGTAGAAATGAATCATTAAATTGCTAACATGCGTGTTTTTTTTAATAATGACCAAATTAGGCTGTGGATTACCCTGTGAATTTCCTTTGAAACTCTTTGAACAGTTCAAATATTTGCAAAATTATTCTCCATTTCTTTGCCTAATGTCACAATAATAGATTAATTCTGCAGCAGTGTAAAACATATTCCAATTATGTAAAAATGCCTCTGAGCAGATTCCTCGCCAGCTTTAAGCCAAGGGTTCTTTTTTTTGCAATTTTAGAATTGGCAGGTAACATACTCTTCATTCTCTCAAGCTGTGACAAGGCAGAATTTGTTACACATTCCTTATTGTCCTGAAGGCATTTATATCAATCACATAGTTTGTCTTGGAGTTCGATATAGACCAGATTAGATAAGTATGGAGGGCCTTCCCTAAAGGAGTAGTTTAATGCGTTTTTGGATAACCCAAATATTCTCCGTTAAAAACATAGTTTCAATCTGGTCTAATAAGTATACAATTACTGTACCTCTGTAAAAAGAAAAAAACAACAAATTGAATTCAATTCTTTTAGAGTGATGATTGTTTGATATTGAAGTGAGCACTACGTTAAACTTGGAGTCTTGCTTTGTTTTATTTCCAGTTATTGCTTTCATTGTTCAATTTAAGTCCAATATTATCAGGATTATTACTGAGATTCAAGCCATGACATTATGGGTATAGGATGATGATGTAATCCTTATAGAACCTTGAAACTATTATGTGAAATTTTTACATTTGTAAATGCTGGCAGTTAATAAAGGAATCAATTTACTCCTTAGTCATAACTGAATGATTTAGATTGTACTGCACTCGATTCCAGCTAATTCTGAATGTTGTTCAACAGGTTCATGTTATACTGAAACTCTGGAAAAGTGGTTTTAGTGTTGATGATGGCGAGCTGAGAAATTACACTGACCCTGCCAATGCCCAGTTCCTGGAAGCTATTAGGCGAGGGTAAGTGAAATATTTCACAAGTTTGGTTATGAATGGCTCCATTGTTGTCCAGTTGTGTATACTTTACTCTTGGTGTACCTATATTTGCAAGCAGACAAACTTTGTTATTGATAAATTCTGGTGATGAGACCAAATGTATTTATCTGACCAATGTATTCATTAAACATGTGGAAAAGGTTGTGATGAATACCATGGTAATTTGTTACAAAGGTACAACTTTCTGTAAATATGTCTGTAAGGGGCACTGCATGAACTAATGAGGTTACATCTCATTATGTTGCCACTGGCATTAACTGAAAACTGTGTTCATTAATCTAATCTATTTGTGTTAACATAGGAACAGGAGGGGCTCATTCAAAATCACAAGCCTGTTCTACCATTGAATAAGGTTGATCTATACCTTGACTCAATCCACCAGCATTGGCACCATATCTTTTTCTCACAAATAAATGTTAATCTAAAATTTAAAATTATTTAATTGAACCAGTATCTGCTGCTTTCTGTGAGATTGAGTTCCAAACTTTGACAATTTTTTTTGTGTGTACAGAAGTGTTTCCTAATTTCTCCCCAGTATGGATTGGCTCTGATTTTGTAAAAGTCTAGATTAGAGTGGTGTTGGAAAAGCACAGCAGGTCAGGCAGCATCTGAGGAGCAGGAAAATTGACATTTCGGGCAAAAGCCCATCATCAGGAATAGAGGCAGGCTGCCTGCAGAGTGGAGAGATAAATGCGTGGGGGTGGGGAGAAAGTAGCGTAGAGTACAACAGGTGGATGGAGGTGATAGCAGGGTGGAGTGGATAGGTGGGAAGGAAGATAGGCAGGTAGGACAGGTCTGGAGGATGGTGCTGAGCTGGAGCTGGAGCGAGGTGGTGGGGGGAGGGGGAAATGAGGAAGTTGGTGAAATCCACATTATTGCCCTGGGGTTGAAGTGTTCTGAGGCAGAAGGTGAGGCGTTCTTCCTCCAGGTATCGGGTGGTGAGGGAGCGGCAGTGGAGGAGTCCCAGGACTTGCATGTCCTCAGCAGAATGGGAGGGAGTTGAAATGTTGGGCCACAGGGCGGTGTGGTTGATTAGTGCAGGTGTCCCGGAGATGTTCCCTAAAGCACTCTGCTAGGAGGTGTCCAGTCTTCCCAACGGAGCGGAAACCGCATTGGGAGCAGCGGATACAATAAATGATATTGGTGGATGTGCAGGTGAAACTTTGGATGTGGAAGGCTTCTTTGGGGCCTTGGATGGAGGTGAGGGAGGAGGTGTGGGCGCAGGTTTTGTAATTTCTGCGGTGGCAGGGGAGGGTAGGTTGTTGGGGCGTGTGGACCTGACCAGCTGTCACGGAGGGAACGGACTTCGCGGAAAGCGGAAATAGGTGGGGAGGAAAATATATCCCTGGTGGTGGGGTCCGTTTGGAGGTGGTGGAAATGTCGTCAGATAATGTGGTTTTTATGAAGGTTGGTAGGGTGAAAGTGAGCGCCGGGTGGGGGCTTCTGTCCTTGTTACGGTTGGACAGGTGGGATTTGAGGGCAGGGGAGGCATGTGGATGAGATGCGTTGGAGGGCATGTTCAACCACGTGGGAAGGGAAATTGTGGTCTCTAAAGGAGGCCATCTGATTTTGTAAGGTTGTGTCCCCTTCTCCGAGACTCTTTCACCAGTAGAAATATTTCTCTCTACACTTGAAATTCCTATCAAAATCCTAAAAAGCTCAATCAACACAACCCTTAATCTTCTATAGTCAAGTACAGTCTAATTTAGATAATCTCTCAAATCTAAACTTTTGAATTTTTTTTCAACGAAGTGTATGAAAAATGCTGTTTCTTTTTCTTTTCCTTTTCAGAATAGTGCAGTAGTCTGTCATGTCTGGTTCTTAATGATTCTCCTGTAGAGAGAAAATATTTTAAAAGTAAAAAAAAACTGGCAAGATTTTTCTATTCACTTTTTAGTAATCGCGTTTATTTTGATTTGTGATATGCACAACTTTCTTGGGTATTAATATTTTAAAGCAGCTTGTGAATAAAGTCTTCAGCATCTCCTGGTCTAGATAGAGAACACTGCTTCAACAGTTCTGTGTCACGTCAGTTAGCTTAGTTGGCTGGGTGGCCAATTTGTGATGCAGAGCGATGCCAACACAATGAGAGTGTAGCCCTATGGCGTGTTAAGACAATGGCGAGATAACCTTGTCTTTTACAGTACTTTCGATACAAGTTATTACTAGTCTGTCAGTCTAGAAAAAAACTGTAATTCTTTTCATAGAATCATGTCATTCCTACAGATTGGACACAGGTCACTTGGCACAGAGTCCACACTGCCCCTCCAAAGAACATCCCACCTAGACTCACCCTTACACTAACCCTGTAACACCGCATTTCCCATGGCTAACCCACCTAGCCTATGTACTCCTGGACACTAGACAATTTAGCATGACCAATCCACCTAACCTGCACATCTTTAGACTGGGAGGAAATTGGAGCACCCAGAGGAAACCCATGCAGACACTGGGAGAACATGCAAACTCCACACAGTCACCTGAGGGTGGAATCAAACCTAGGGCCCTGGTGCTGTGAAGCAACAGTGCTAACCACTGTCATCTGTAATTTAAAAAAAAATAAATGAAGGCCTACTTCTAAAAACTGTAATATTGTTCTGTCTGTCTGTTGCACATCGTTTCACAAATGACTCCAACCCCTCTCAGTTAATTCCAAGACTTAAGATTCTCATTACCATCAGTTGGATTGTGGGACCTTAATTTTAATGTTGATATAATGTATTCTGTAATGTTTGAGAGACTGTTGTGAATAAACTGACTGCAAAAACTAAAACTTGGTCCGCCAAAACTAACACTCATTCTAACAAAACTACTCATGAACAAAGTGTACACAATGGCCTCTTGGGGTATTAGCTGTACTAGTTATCATGTATTTTTTGGACATATTATTTTACCCAAGTGAATGCATGTTAGTTGTACTTTATACCAACCTCACATTTAACATTGAGAATTCTAACCTGATTTTTTAGTAATGTTGTAGTGCAGCTGATTTGAATTCTTGAGGAACAGAAGATGGCTTATTCAGGCCAATTCTAAATTTCTTTGCAGAAATTAATTTGCTATATTTCATATAAAATATTAAGTAAAATAGTACTTTTCCGTTGCTAGTGTTGCTTTTAATTGTATATTGAGTGTCCTTCATTCTACTATTTGCAGTGAGATTCCACTGGAACTGCGACGATTGGCCCGAGGTGGGCAGGTAAACCTGGACATGGAAGACCACAGAGATCAAGAGTTTGTAAAATCAAAGGCTGCATTTAAGGCATTTGGTGGAGAAGGACAGAAGTTAGGGAGGTAAATGCAGAAACTTGCACAAGTTCTTTTTGGCAATAATTTGAACTGTTTGTATACTCTGTAGGACCTCATTTCAATTCAGTTCACCATACATTGCTGTGGTTAGCATATGCAAAGCAGCAGTATTTGGGGAAGGTAAATGTTATTGGATTCCAGATATATTAGTTCAGTGTTCTTTTTGGGAATTTGTCAAATTGAGGTGAAAGTTATTCTGATTTAGCTAAATAGTTGAGTTGAAACTACTGAGAATTCATTGCAATGAGTTACTCAAAATTTAAAATAAGCTGCATTGATTGATGTTATAGAGAAAGTGAGAATTGATACATCACCATTTGATTGAATTCAGTTAGTTGTGTAATCAATTTGCTTTCAACTTTCAAATGTATGACAGCTTTGTCATGGATCAGCCTAACAAATGTCACCCTGATGCTGCTGTTTGCAATAAGACCACATCATCTTTTAATGAAGGAAAATGTCGCAGGATAACAAGAGTAATTGAAAATTACGCATTAATTGTACAAACCTTTGAAGGTGAGAAATGCCAAATGAAACTCTCAACAATTAAACCTGCAAAGACCAGACCTTTTAAGAGCAGGGAGCGAAAGCCAGTACTTCTAGAACTTACTGATAAGTCTAGGGGTGGTGGGATGAAGTTAGAGTTATTCACTACTTTCTCTGTTGGCAAGCCATGCAATTGATGCTTTCTGAGGAGAGGCAGATGTATTGACTTTTTGTAGGCTGTCTATGGTTTGTAGGCTTCTGACAAACATTCATCAATGTATTGAGTGTCATGGAAAAGATACAAGTGATTTTCTTTATTTTATTCTTGTGGTGATCTGCTTCAATCCACCTGGTAAACCTACACTGCTGTTGGGAATGAAGTTCCAGTGACAGTAGAAGCAGCTATTGTAATTCCAGTTTCAGTATGCAGCGGCTTAGAGGTGGTGCTCCCGTGTGTTTGCTGCCCTTGTTCTTCTAGGTTGTAGAGGCTGTCTGTTTGGCAGATACTGTGAGAGAGGTCTTGCTGAGTTGCTGCAGTGCATTTTGTAGATCTACACATTGCCACCATTGTTTGTCAGTGGTGGAGAGTGTGGATGTTGAAAGTGGTGGATGGGGTGCTAAATAAGTGGGCTACATTGTCCTGGATGATATTAATCTTCCTGAGTATTATTGGAACCAGGAAAGTGGAAGATGTTTTGTCACACTCCAGATATGTGCCATATAACAGAGTTACTGTCATTAGCGAACCAGGAATAACTAGTTCAGAAATAAGAGAACAAGTAAAGGAACAATGTAAAACTATTCATTCCTTGGTGTATAAAAAGCATAGATTAATTAAAATGAAAGACTGGTGAAAAGAGCTCCAGGTTGCAAATTTTACGTGTAATGCCTTGCACCATTTTGGAAATGTAACCACAATGATTCGGTGAGTAATGAAAATCTACAGTATAATATTTAACATGACTGTAGTGCCATTGTACCATCTTTGAGAATTGTAAAGTCTGCTGCAACGTCAGCACATCCTGCTTTCCATCAATTGGTCAAAGTGCAATGAGAACGTACCTATATTTGACTAGAAGAATAATATCTTTGTGTAGGAAACATTGTTGCCTAAAACCTGTTTACTCTGCACAACCAACTTGTTGCATTGTACAAAGCTTTACGACTGATCTGAGGCTCTGTATGTGCAGATCTTGAAGTGTTTCTTGTGTGTGGCTCTTTTCATCCTGAGTGCAAAGTTCCTGATTGCTATGCCTTTTCACAACTGTACAGCTTAAAGGGAACGTTACAAACCCATTTGATTGGTACTTAAAGCATGTTGTAGTAGCAATTTTCATATTGTAATGAATATAATCCAAAACTTCTCCAAAACCAATTTCTCAGCTGCGTTCAGGGACTGTGCGGCTTTGCGTGTTTGCATCATTATTTCATTTTTTGTAAAAATACAAATTAGTCAGAGGTAAAAGATCTATTTAGTCTAAGGTGTCCCTATTTGGCACCACGGGGTCATTAGAGCACATCTTGGCACCACACTACAGGATGGATATATTTGACTTTGAGAGGTAGCTTTACACTGTAAGTTTACAAGAATAATCCCTGGACTTTAGGGTTAAAGTTGTGAGGAAAAGTTTTCCCCAGAATTTTGACGGTAAAGGGGTGATCTAATCAAAGCTTTCAAGATGTTAACAAGAAAAAGCAGAGTACATAAACTATTTCCACTGGTTGGGGATTCTGGAACCGGGGGGCAGAACCTGAGAGTAAAGGTCAGACTGCTCAGGAGTGATGTTAGGAAGAACCTCCTATACGTAAAAGATGATGGATGTCTGGAATTCTTCCACAAATAGCAGTGGGCGCAGGATCAGTTGCTAATTTTAAATGAGTTGTTTTTGATCAGCAAAGGTATTAAGGGATATGAGCCAAAGGTATGTATGTGAAGGTAGGCCATATCAGCCATGATCTCATTGAATGGTGGAACAGGCTCCAGGAGCTTAATTCAACTAGGAGAAAGTGAAGACTGCAGATGCTGGAGCTCAGAGTTGAGCACAGCAGGTCAGGCTGCATCCGAGGAGCAGGAGAATCGGTGTTTCCTTGGGGCACGAGTCTTTCATTGTTGATTCTCCTGCTTCTCTGATGCTGCCTGACCTGCTGTGCTTTTCCAGCATCACCCTCTTGATTCAAGGGGCTGACTGGCCTATTCCTGTTCCTAACTTCCCAGTGTCAGGCATTTTAAGTTTTTCTCCAGTTTAACTTTTATTAGTGGAATAGCTTGTGTACAAAAGGCACTGACAATCTGCAGTACTTTATTACTTGTAAAACTGTTTTTGCAGTTTGTTTGGTGTTCTGTACAGCCAACTTTGTATAAGTGTAGGTAAATTTAGAACTAATTATGATTTGAGAAATATTCACAAAAATACTTTCAGAAGTTAGTACAGGTATCCGTCTTATTTTTTCATCCCCACCCTTGAAAGCAAGTTTCTGATTACAAGAACTTACTCAGTTTTTAGGCTGGACTAGTCGCGACTTTGATCAACTTGTTATTGGGAAAACCAAAGTCAGCATTTTGTCTCCTCACAAACCATATTCCCTGTCTTGGTTCTTACAGTTTCCAAACTCCTTATCCTGACTATGTTTTCAACCTGAACCTCTTACTGCTTATGAGTTACAGTCTTGTTCAAACATGAGCCATACTCTGAAACCTATATTTTTTCCTCACCAATACCAGTTGCTTTTCTGTATCATTACCCACTTCTGCCTTTACCTCCAGCTCTACATTATTACAAATTTGTCTCCTGAAGACATAACTATTTGAGTGCTCTGATTTACTGTCCTCTCGTCTTTAAATACAAAACCCCAGCCCCTGCTTTGCTGCTTCATTTTATCTACAGACTCAGACCTACATTGGTTTGTTATCCCTCAATTATTTTAACCATTGTTTTCATAATATTCACTTAATTTATCCACACCCTCTACTCTCTTTTTGCAATTTCCTCTGGGATTGTATCCTTTTTGGAACATTCCATTGTTATTCTGGACTACTGCTTTTATCCCAATGTCAGTTGTAAAGCCTTGAACTGTTTCTTAATCTAGAGCTTCTTCCCTGAATCTCTCTACTTTTCATTTATCCTCTTTAAATCTTCTCCAAGATCTCTGCTAAGCTTCTTATCATCCCTTCTAAAGCTCCCATGCTGGTCTGCCAGCTATTTGTTTTCATCTATTTTTGACACATCAAATTGATGCCTTTGCTTTCCTCTCTTTATCACTTCCTGCCCAAACACAGTGTTTCCACACAGATCTATAGGAAGTGCAGTCAATCTGTGTCTGCATTGTTAACTCAGTAAAACGGCTCCAGCAATAACAGCTGATCTTCCTTTGGAGAGTCTTTGGATTCCAGTTGCAGCATTTGTGTTAATAGTATCCCTTCCATTATGCTCACTTCATGTATTTTGAAACATATTCCTGTTCTATGTCATCTCTTCACACTCTTACTACTTGCCCGCTTTTCCCCATTGGACATTTTCCTGCATTAGTGTCTGGTTTAAGAAATTATCTATTCTGTCATAGTTACAACACTGTCATCTTATGCAAAACTAAAGCCAATTAGCAGGGAGGATTGAATGTAAAACATTAATGGTATACTATCTAATGAGTTGTCACAGCCTCAGGATCCAGCTGCGGGAGTAGTAGTGAGAACCACAGTAGGAGAGAATAGACTTTTTTGTTTGTGAGATCCACTTATCTGTGTTCTAGAAGTCTCTGGTCTACAACTGCAGATAAGGAAGCCATTGGAGTTGTCTCTGTTGGAATTTAATCTTTTTCAGTTCTGTTCTGTTCTGTCTGCACCTGCATTCCAACCCAAAGAGGAGTAGTTTTGGAATCTAGCTTGCTGTTAAATGATTGGAGTGTTTGCCTCCAGTACACTGCCTACAGATCATTCCAGTAATTACTTAAACTATATGTAAGGAATGCTTCCTCATAAATTGTACATTGTTTTTTACAAGCTTGTATTTGTTTCTTTTTGACCTGCAGTTGTCAAATGACTTGAATTATTACCTTTGATTTAATTTTTTCTATGCTACCTAGTTTCAAATGTATATAATTTCTTTACATTTATCCAATTTCAAGATAGTGGAGAAATCAGTTGATCTAAACTTCTTTTGTAATTAATCTTTTGAATTTGCCCCCGGCCCTTCTCTGTGATTGAATATAGAGATTGTCCATAGATTGGTTACTTCACTTGTGCCTCAGTCACTTCAGAATCGAATAATCGATCTCGATGGGATGTGGATTAACTATTGCATTAACTATTTTATACCACATTCATTTACAGCTGATTATTGTCAATTCCATTGACTTCTGCCTTTTCTATTTACTAACTTTGTTATAACTGTTAAAAGACTTTGAGTACAATTTAGGCAAACCAACCTATTTTTGTTTTTTGTCCACAGTGCCACACCTCAGTTAGTCACTACAACTTCTCCAGCACAACAAGCAGAAAATGAAGCAAAGGCAAGTTCATCTGTTCATGTAAATGAATTACAACCGACCACTAGTATCCAGATACGGCTTGCAGATGGAGGGCGTCTTGTTCAGAAGTTCAATCACACGCATAGGTAAGATAATAGCAACAAGAATCATTTTCCAACTTATTCCTATTTTCAAAAGGAAGTTAACATTACTAATTGTCATAACGCAGCCGGTGTATGAAATGGATTCTGACAGTCCCATGTCCCTGCAATTGCTATTGCATTATACTGTGCATGTGTCAAAAATATTTACACTGACCTGACTTCCCAATTCCACAGAAATTCTTTTAATGATATCAGCAAAGGAGAGAAAATGTCATTCCTGTCTTGCCTTTCTCTCAAAAAAACTGACTCTTACTGAAGTTCAATATACCATTTTCCCAAAAGCACTTTATTCTAGGCACATTATGTAAGTGTGCACCTCAGCATGAGGATTGCATTATTTGATCATGGATATGATTTGATCATTCTGTGAACTGATGCCCATTCCGAACACATTACAACATGTGTTGTTTGAGTGCTAAGATCACTTCTCGTACTCCTAATGTCATCTGAGTTGCTGAGCTAAATGGTACAGCCTGGGAAGAAAATTGTATCTGGGACCACTTTGACGAGTGGCTCAGTCCAAGCATTTTTCAAACTTCAGAAAAGCATCATAATTCGTTGATACAGAAGTAGAAATCGCTGGAGAAACAGCAGAGTTAACATTTTGTGTAGTGACCCTTCTTCAGAACAGAATTAAATAATTATTTGCCCTGTTATTGGAACTGGACACTCAGTAACTGCCCATTCCCTTTTTTGTCAATATTATTTGGGAATTGAAAGGGTATTTGTCTGAATCTAATTGTAAAATGTTATACAAAGTATTCTCCAGAGAGTTTGTTTTCATCTTTCATTTCTAATGAAAGAACTAGGAATAACTGGGTTTCTAAACTTGACAGTTTGTACTATTATGGAACTTTGTTAAAGCATTGGTTTTACTTTTAAAATCCTAACTTAAATATCACTTTTAGTTTTTAAATCCTTCCATGTATTGGCCCACTAATCTCCAGTCCTACAATCCTCTCCTATCTGTGCACCTCACATTCAGAATCTCACTCCTTCATGATTGGCAACCAAAGGTGTGGTCACCTGTGTTCAATCCTCTGAAATTTCAGTCCTTAACCTTATTTGTTTCTCCACTCCATTTACCTCCTTTGAAACATTCCTTAAAACCAGCTTCTTTAACCAACTGTTTGGTCATCTGCTCTGATATCTCATCTCATTGAGGCTTGGTGCCATATTTTCTTATGCTTTTGTGCAGCCCTTTAAATATTTAATTGCATTATTGGAGCTATGTAAAGCTAACTTGTTTTGAAACCCTTTCATGACAGTCAATTTAGTCCACCAACATCTCTCAATTTTAATGAGGTAATTGGTGAGCAACGGTTGTATTAAGAATGTTATCTGAGAAAAGCCAAATGGCTAGGGCACTGAAAGTAGTACGTTCAAGTAATACAATGTAAGTTTCAGCATTTAAACTTTTTGAGTAGCCTATCAATTTTACCTCAACCAAAAATATATTATCTTGATCAACTTCGCACACTTGCAGTGTGCTAAGCAGTGTGTTGGAGAGTTAGCTTGGATTGTATGCTTACAACTGATTTGTTTTCCAATATCTCCCCAGTTGACATTTCTGTCTTGTGCCTTAGATATTGAGCATATGTATGATATTCAGCCATGCTACAATGTTATTTGGACTCAACTCCATCACAGCATCCTCATCCAAAAACCATACATCTTCACTTTTCCAGCAATAGTCACTGGAAAACAACCTGATCTGAATTTCTTTTAATTTCTTTCACTCTCTGTTTAGCTGGGTTGTGAAGTAAACTTTTTATCACTCTCATTAAGGTCAACAAGCTTAGAATAAACACTGATTTTTGTCTAAATACTTCAGTCACTCATTGGATTAACTTCATTCAGCCATCAAGTCAGCAAATCAAGTGCTTGATTTAGATCAAAACTTGAATTTATACACAATATAACATTATTATCAAGAACAGATTGATTGTGTTGGTGTCCTTTCTTTAGAAATTCACAGTAGCTCAGTCTGTATAGAAAACTTGAGGGTTTTTTTGTAATTAGGGAAAAATAATCTTGTTTTTCTTTGTCCACAGTGTTCAGGATATTCGACATTTCATAATTGATGCCCGTCCGGCTTTGGCATATACTCCTTTTGTGCTGATGACAACCTTCCCTAGCAAAGAGCTGACAAATGAGAATGAGACCCTGAAAGATGCCAATTTGCTGAATGCTGTAATAGTACAGAGGCTGAAATGAATGCACTTCTCCATCAAACCTCATGTTTGTGGAGTATTTGAACTGTTCGGACTTTGTTAGTTTAACTCACTGGTTGTGATAAATTGGAAAAAATGCTTTTAAATGAAACTGTTTACCCTTAGGGTTATTGAAGTAATAACATGTGAGCATTCAGTTACACAGCTTTAAGCGTGACTTTGTGATATAAACCTTAATTGTGTATTTTGATTTGTAACATTTTTTCAATTTTTAAGTGAAAACATTATACATTAAAAGTTCAAATCCACAAATATAAGTTGGTGCGATCCTACTAACATCTACTTTCCTGTGACTGCTGTTGTATTGGAGATAGGGTTGCAACTTGACTAAAAATTGCATTCTAACATTTTTTTCAAATTTAAAACATTATATGTTGTGAAATGGGTCATGTATCCAGCATTGTTCATTTTGTACATTATTGCATCAAATGAATAATCTGAGCAGAACGTTATTGTGAGTTTTATTTTTAGCCTGGATAATGACTTTGCTTACGGTAGGATGGAACGGTTCGCAAAAAGAGGTTTTTCTAAGCATATTGTGGATCAAAGTTTGAGATGAAGCAAATCCTGTCATTTACCAAAATTCCTAAAAGTTTATCAACAGTAATAGTGAGCTTGCCCCTTTTCTCTTCCACCTGTAATTACTTCATTCTGCAGAAACAGGCTATTTGTTTCATTGGGCCTTGAAATGATTTTTTTTTTTCTTATGTGTAACCCCACTTTATTTTTGATCCTCAGTACCATTGTCTTTTTTGAAGATTACTTTAAAAATTACTTTTGAGTTGATTTGTGCAAATAATTTTATTCTAATTGCACTGTAAAGAATTTTCTTTCCAACTGTTTGCCCTTTCTCTAGCCAGTGACATCCATGTAATAACCACATAACTCTTCATAATCTTAAACTTTGTAAATTGGGCACAGAATTGGAGACAAAGCATCTATTTCTACTTCCTAAACCTCTTTAACAGAACCGCGATTATGGAGGTTGAGTGTTTCATGTCTGCATGTTCTACAGTTTGGTGTTATTGCTTTGTTGTTGAAAAGTGCCTTGATCTCATAAGCATGTATGGCAATCTTTGCTGCATCTGTTCATTTCTGTCACGAGAGAACAAAAACAACAATGTACTATGGTCTGTTGTGTTGAGCAGTGTGTGCTGGCTAAAGGAGTTTTCCTTTTATTTTGATGCAAATCACAATCTTAATTTACATCAGTTTTTTTAAACAGCAGAGCAAAATCCAAGATACTTACAGACTATCACAAAGCAGAACTGCATAGAATGGAGTTATATCTTTTTCGAACTTTAAATTAATTCTCAAAGAATTAGTGACGCTGAGGTATTAGAAATTTTAACAGTACGGTTTCATTTTGGCAAATTTAATGGGTTAAAGATACTAATGTTACCAGTGCAAAATAGCAAAAATTGGCCAAATTATAACATTCTGGTGAATTTTAATCTTCAGCATTGAGTTTTTGTGGTGTTCAGTGCTAATTTATGTCTTTGTGTAAGTGGGCCCTTCCCATCAAATGAGTTAAAGCCCCAGGTTAAATTTTCCACTGAACATCCATTTATTAGCTCTCTAAGGATGATCTTCAAAACTGGTCTCAAAGGCAAAGGGCACGAGTATTCATGTTTTAAAGATTGTTTAGATCTTTTCTGTAAAAATACTAAAATTGAGGAGTGAAGCTATTGAAAAAGAATTCAGTATTTTTAAAAGAATTTGGAGTGGTTCAAAATCAAGTTACAGTTGGAGGTCAGTGTAAAAATAATTCTTTTTCTGCGTTAAAACTTCATTTTTTAGCTGTGGTTTTAGAAGAAAAAAACAGCTGGTTACATTTTGAGTATATCAATGGATGGCTGTAAATAACAAGAAAATAATATGAAACATTTTGTTTTTACTGCACATAATCATGGAAGGGTTTGTGAATATGTAAATGTGTTTGGGCAAAACTTGAACTATTTTGCTTGAGGATAGAGTTTAATTGCAAATGGAATTTATGCCCAAGTTTCCCAGTTGCATCCAAAGCTGAAACTCCAGTTCTTACTGCATTCTGGAGTTAGGAAAGCTTATAGATGTGTCCAAGTTTTGTTACAAAACCCTGAATGTTATCCTTAAAATCAGGCACTATATATAGTTTTTTTAATCAAGAAATCCCAAACCACTTTACATTTTTAGAAGTATTTGAATAGATTTAATCATTCCTTTTGTGGATAGACTTGACAGACAATTTGACAGCTTTAAGTTCTCTTGGTAGCAAAGCTGAAGTTTGGTGAAATGTTTGGTAATGCTTGTCAGGTTTCTAAATGTTAACATTATTAAACCCTGTTGAACCTGCTGCTACTCTACCTCAACTACACTTGTATTTTATGGATTTTGTTCAATTTACTTAGTCTGAGGGATAGTGTTGCATAAAGTAGTATTTAATTCCCCAAAGCTAATGAAGCAGAGATCAAATTTACAATATTTACCATTATTCACCTTTGACCCTGATTTGAGCCCACCATGTATTCGCAATTATCGGAAAAGCAACAAAAGTATGTTCAGAGTTCGTCCAGTTCTACACCTAACAATGTACTCAGTTTATTGTCACTAATTGATCTGAGTAGCTGATCTCACTTGTCATTTATTTGCCAAGACAGATAGGAATTTAGCGAGAGTCCAGAATGGGGTGCTGGAAAAGCAGAGGAGGGGGTCAGGCAGTATCCAAGGAGCAGGCGAATCAACCTTTCGAGCAAGAGCCCTTAATCAGGAAGGAGGCTAGGAGACTGAGGTGGGAATAATGGTGATAGGTCAGACAGGAGGGTGGGAAGGAAGATGGATAGGTCATGAGGGCGGTGTCGAGTTGGAAGGTTGGAGCTGGGATAAGGTGGGTCAAGAAGGAATGAGGAAACTGGTGAAGTCCATATTGAGGCTGTGGGGTTCGAAGGTCCCAAGGTGGAAGGTGTGTTCTTCCTCCAGGGGGTTAGGATGTGGCGATGAAGGAGGCCCAGGACCTGCATGTCCTTGGGAGAGTGGGAGGGGAGAGTTAGTGTTCGGCCATAGGGAGGTGGGGTCAGTTGGTGTGGGTGTCCGAGAGACGTTTTCTGAAATGCTCTGGGGAGACAGGATGCCCGATGACAATATACAGGAGACCGCATCGGGCCTCCTGCATCGCCACTCCCTAACCACCTGATGTCTGGAGGAAGAATGCCTCATCTTCTGCCTTGGGACCCTCCAACCACCTGGCATTGATGTAGATTTCACCAGTTTCCTCATTTTCCCCCTTCCTCACCACCACCTTATACCAGCTTACTTCCCACCTATCTGCCCCACCCTCCTCTCTGACCTATCGCCATTACCCCCACCTCTATCTACCCATCACACACTCAGCTACCTTCTTTCCCCCCACCCCCTCTCATTTATCACTCCACCCCGTCTGCTCACAAGACTCATTCCTGATGAAGGACTCTTGCCTGAAATGTTGATTTTCCTGCTCTGAGGGTGTTACCTGACCAGCTGTGCTTTCCCAGCACCCCACTCTTGATTCTGATCTTCGACATCTTTCTCCTAGGAATTTGGCCAGCACATAGTACACCCATTCATTGGAGTGTGCACTTGGCTTTGACTGAATTGAATGTTAATGCTATTAGGACAAGATTCATATCTAGAAATTAAATCATTCTTAAATCTTTCATTAGATAACATGTTGGGATTGTGTATATTTAGTCATGTGAGATATAAGTAGCAGCATTAGAGAAAAGAGTTATGGTTCCAACAGCTTTCCACTACAGCCTACCGAGGCCAGCATTTATCATTCGTGCTTGTAAGTGAGAAGGTGATGAGTTGCGACCTTCCATTGCTTTGTTGTATACATATGGACCTTGTCAGTCAGGGGTATCTAGCATTTTGGATAAGTTCTGCCATATTATCGGTGTAGTTAAAACTTACCCCCCTCTACGATCAAGGGGGACAGTTAATAGAGGGGGCTGAACAAATACAATCAAGTTAAAACACCTGAGTTCACCCCGCGTTTTGGGGGAAAAATACAGCAGCCGTGGAGAGGGGAAAAAAAAGTTGTTTCGAGCCCAGTGACCCTGAGATGCTGTCAGACCTGCTGAGTTTTTCCAGCATCTGCGGTTTTGTTTTATTGCACGTGTGAAGTTGATGCCTTCCAATTTATTTCGTTATAAATTCCTTTGCAAGATGTGGCTATCACCACCTAGGCTAATATTTATTACCCATTTCTAATTGCTCACGGGAAAGTAGTGGTGAGCTGTTGCCATGAACTGCTGCTACTATCTCGTATACTCCAAATAAAACCTTGTAGTGTAGTTTGTTGGGGAACTTGCATGTAGTACTGGTCCTGTCCATTTAAATGGTGGAGATCGAGGCTTTGGAAGTTGAATTTGGTCATTTAGTGCTGTGCATCTTGCCGCTTCCTAGCTGAGACCTTAGCATCTCGCTAATTTAGGAAGGAGTGCAGATTGCTGGGGTTGTAATAATTGAAGTAGTCGAGCGGAGGCGCAGCTTTACTGTGCAATGGTAAAAGTGCAGAAATTGCAAAGTGTTGTAATCTCACTTCAATCGTTGATGGCAAAATTCAAACGTAAAGAGCGGAACGCAAGTTCCACGGTATATTTCACTATACAAGTGTGTGGGTGTTTTTCCCCCTTATGTTTGCGTATTCAATTAACAGAATAAAGCAGTTTAAAACAAGGACGTCCCAGAGGCTGGCAGGAACCCGGAAAGTTGAACCTGAAATTGCAGCCCGTACAAAATCTGGAGTAACCGGCGGCTCAGCTTTCTCCCTGAGGAAGGCAACAGGAAGTCCCGGACTGGAATCCAGGAGCCGAGCCGATCCAAAGCACGAACTGGTTGTGGCTCGCCAGCAGCAGGAAGCCTGTTACTGTCGGCGGCTCGGTGACGCTGCACTGTCCGCCGCACGATCACAATCCCCAGGGGTGTGACGAGGAGCGGCTCTGCTGCTGTGAGAGGGAGCCGAGTGAGTCCTGCTAGCTGCCCGCCCGATGGGGTCTGAAGAGCAGAGCCTGGGTGAGAAGTTACTGGAAGAGGAGGAAACCTACCCCCATCCCGGGGGCTCCGTGCGGGTCCTGCAGGTGAGAAGCAGAGAATTAAAACAGTTAGCAGATTCTGGATTTTTTTGGGGGGGGGAAAAAAAGGGACCATAAAAGTTGAAATTAGAACAGAAGACACGTACACGTCAGTGGTCAACATCAAAGAGGTGTGTGGCCTGAGTTAATGCAGCAAAGGGATAAAAACAAAATGCTGGAGAAACTGAGCAGGTCCTAGCGATACAATAACTTTCCAATTCTTTGCTTTAATCACAACCTGTGGATTCTATTCGTGGGGTTAGCCGTAACAATTTAACTCCCAGCAGTAATAATTGGAAACAGCCAAATTAATTTCAGGGAATTATTAAAGAAGCAGCTGAAACATTTGAAACAAATTACGTCTGTTTAAAATTTAACTGGAGAAGCCCTTAAACACTCAATTACAGGAGTAGCAATAGCTGGAACAGCAGGTGTTTCAGTTACTGCAGTATTTCCTCTGGGATGGTGTGCATTGAATTTACTTGGGTGTTAGCAGAATCTAACCTGGCTGTGAAACATTACATAATGGGGGACAAATGCCCAGTGATTTTCATACTATTAGTTGTAGGACCCCTTTTCAAAATAATTAATAACCATCAACTCCCACATCCCATCCAAGTTACATTCTTAATAATGTGTGGTACACATGAAAATATTGCTTAGTTTCAGAAACATACTCTTGGAGTCAAAGAATTTTTTAAAAAACTTAACTCTTTTAAACAAAGCTGAACTCAGCTGGTCCCTTGGTACTCTCAGATGCTGCCTGAACTGCTGTGCTCTTCCAGCACCACTAATCCAGTATTTGTGTCAGTGCATACTAGTGAGGGGGACAATGTGGGTCTAGAAATAAGGGAGAAAGACTATGGTATTCTTAGGGTGGCATGGTGGTTAGCACCCCAAAAAAATCTGATAAGGTAGTCTGCCCACTGTATACTCATGACACGAACCCAAGTTTCAGGATGCCATTTGTCCATTTAACCTTTACTGCAGTGACTCTCTAACTGTGCTGTGCTCGCTTATCACCTGCAGCATGCAGTTGTAGGGTCAGCCCTACTTAATCAGCATTTCACATGATTTTCAGTACATCTGGACAGTTAACAGACCTTGAAGAATCTGTGGACCACAGTTTGAGAACTACTAAGCTAACTAACCAACCTGTTTTTTTCTAAAGATGTCCAGACCAAGTAAAACTTTTTGGGTGAGATGCAACCGTGTTAATCATTGTGGACTGTTAGACCTTCATAAGATTTGGTAAAGTTGGTAGAACAGAAAGTAAAGCATTATGCCTGAAGTGAGCTGATCTTTATGCTGACCCTACTGTCGTTCTTCACAGTCCTTTGACTGTTTTGTCCTTTGTCTATAGAAGGGCAATGGACGAGCACTGCCATTCTGCCGGAAGATCTGCTTTGCTGTTGGAGGTGCACCATATCAAATGACAGGAAATGCTATTGGTTTCTTCCTTCAAATATTTCTGCTGGATGTTGTTCAGGTATGCAAAACTTTCCTGTCTGTTTTCAAGACTGTAATTATCGTTCCAGTGAAGCAGTTTTGCCAGAGTATGGTACAAAACATCATGAATTCAGATTCTTCTGTGACAACTTGGGAAATAAAATTCAATAAATTTGTTTAAATCTGCCAGGTTATAGTTCTAATCCTAACCGGTCCACTGTTAATGTCCTTCGAAAAAGGGGACCCCAGCATCCCTAACAAGTCGAGGAGAAAGTGAGAACTGCAGATGCTGGAGATCAGAGTAGAGTGTGTGGTGCTGGAAAAGGTCAGGCAGCATCCAAGAAGCAGGGGAATTGATGCTTTGGACATGAGACCTTCATCAGGAGTGGTCTGAATAAATACAGACCTTCCTGATGAAGGGCTGATGCCCAAAACGTGGATTCTCCTGCTCCTCGGATGCTTCTTTACCTGCTGTGCTTTTCAAGCTCCACACTCTCGATCCCTAACTGGACTGGTCTATTTGTGACTGCAATGCAACAATATATGGTGTGATTTAAGTTTTGCCATTATTTATGTATTTTGGTTTTAATTTATTTTAGTTTGGAGTCTGTAGTTGGATCTAGTGGCAAGTAGATTTTGGACTGTGTGCATGAATGGGTTTAACTGTTAACTTCTTAGTATTTATGGAACAATGCTTTTCTTTAAAGTAAGCGTGCGAGTGAGTGATTGAGTTCCTGGGGTGCAAATGGGAACTTGATTTCATTGGAAGAGTTTTCTAAGCAGACAGGATAAACATTGAGGAGTATTAGGCTGATTTCAGCTGTAAGGATCAGAATTTGTTTTTGCAAAGGGGAAATGCCCAAAGCTTGGAAACCGTTTGGCTTCAGTTTACAGGCATCCTAGTTGGATTTGGAAAGATGAAACAGTTCTCCTAGATCAAGGAATTCATTTAGAAAAGATAGAGATTGGTTACTTCCATGTAAAACATCTTTAGTTTGAAAGTTTCAGATCTGAAATGTTTGTTTAGAACCTTGGAAGGGTTATTTAGAGCTATGATAGCCTAAGCTCAGTTGTGCATCTTCAAGGAAGAGGCCATCAAATTCTTTAAGGCTGGGAATTGAAAGCACAGTTAAGTCAAATCTGATATAGAGGAGATTCTCTTGCCATTTGAATATTGTAAAGGGGTGCTACTGGAATAGATAACAGATTGTGTTTTACTGTGTTTCAAAATCTTTCATTTGTGTTATGTAAATAGCTTGGTTTATTCTATTTTATCATCTTTTTATTTGCTGAATAAGCATCTGTTTTGCTGTTTTAAATCAGATTTGCAGTATTGTGTGTTTCTGTTTGAGTGAAAGATCTCTGTTAAATAAAACAAAACAAAATATGATCTGTCGAGCTAGATTTCAGGCTGGGATCTGAATTGTTTAGTGATAACATCAGCTGGAATCATAACATTAATTTTATTACCTTCAGAAATCACTTAAACCAGAGGGTTATGATTTCCCGTACTACATCCCTATGTGTGCACCCTTCATTCTCAAACCCATCAGTAGGAGATGGTGAAGGGAAAGTAGGATGATCCCATGGCTCACATCTTAACATCTGCACCTGTGACTATGAGAAATAAGAGCAAGAGGAGGCCACAAGCATCTTCAGCTTATTCCACCAGTTAATGGGATCTTGACTTCATCTCCACTTTTTTCTGCCTGATATCCATCAATTTGCTTCATGTTCAAAATTCTATTGTTCTTGCTGTTAAGTATCCTGAACAGCTGAGTGTCCACAACCCTCTAGGATCAAGAATTCTGCGATTCATAACTGAGTAAACAAATTTCTCATTGTTTCAATCCAATAGGGGCCTATGCCCCCTATTTCTAGATTTTCCCAGGCAAGAAAAACCGACTTTGTATTTGCCTTTTCAAGTCCCCTTAAAATCTTATGTTTCAATGAAATCGACTCCCAATTATCTAACCTGCAGAAAGTAAACCTGCATTCTGTTACTGTTTACTGTTCCCACTCTGTATCTGTTGTATGTACAAGTTTAAATCAATAGTACTTTTCTAAACGAAGTATTGCAAATAGTCAATGTTATAGTTTAACATTTGTAAATTTACATAACATGCACAGTAGGAGAGAATTTTTTTCAGTTAAATGTTTTCGTCTGCATCTACCCTGTCCTATGGTTAATTCTTGATTCCCATTTCCTCTGTTTCTTAATTAAATACCATGCTTTCAGCCCCTTAAACTGTTTCCCTTTAGAAATGAACTCGTGTAACTTCCACCGTAATGTTTCCTGTTTCTCAGAATTTTCATTGCAGTCCTTCGAATTATATTTCATTTAAGTCACTGGCCGTATTTCTTGTACTTTCCCTTTTACCCTTCTGGATGAATGTTCACTGATTTTCTTCTTCGCAGATCCCGTTTGATTGGTATTTTTGTGTGGGGAGGCCTGTAGTAATAACCTTGGCAGTAGGAATTGCTTACATTACTGTTCCAGTATTGTCCTACCTTTGTACCTTCTCTGATTGGCTTGACCTTCCCTACTTCTCAAGCTCTTCTGTTCCTATAGCCTTCTGAGATCTCTACACTCCTCAAATTCTGGTGTGCCATAAAGTTTGATTTTCTGTATTGCATGATTTAACACTGCCTTCCACAACCTGGGACCTGCTGTGGAATCCCCTTTCTAAACCTATCCAGCTCTCTGTCTTCCTTCAAGATTCTCATTCAAAGCTACCTTTATTATATTGAAACAGCACTTCTTTAATTACAGGATTTATAAAGAAAACAGAATCATAATTTCTTGCATTGGAAAATGTTGCGTTAATCTGTCAATGTCCAAAAACAGGCCGAGGAATGTAAATATCAGTTTTGTGAAAAATCTGGCTTTTAGTCTGTTTATAGTCAGAAGATGCAAGTCTAATTGGACTGAAAACTATTCAAGAAATAAGTACTTTATTTCCTTGAAATCTGCTATTTTTAATTTCAGCATCTATCAGCAAAGAAGATTGCTTCCTAACTACATGTCTTACTCCATGAAAATGTCCTTGTTTAGGATTCAAATTTCATAGTAGCATTTTGCTTTCTATCTTGAGGCTAGGTTTGTGTGGAGGCTGTCCAGTAGAAATTCTGTATAGAAACAATAGCTGATATATTTTCATTCATCTGACAACTTTTTTTTAAAGTTTTTATCTTCAAATATTGTATTTTTTTTAACATTGGTTTAGAATAGTTTACATGAAATAATTGTCCCCACTGTTTGCCACACTTAACCAATTTTATCAATTCATGTATACTTTTTTGTATCATCCCCAACCCAATGCCAATTCATCTTTTCCTTGCCATCCATCTCATCTCATCTCATCCACATTTTGTTCCCTCCATTTCATCACCATTCTCCTTTTTGCCATTTAGCATCCTTCCCATCAGCCCCATGCCTCAGAAATAAACTCTTCCACCAGGGTCAATTTGTTGTTGGGTCCCCTTTAACTTTCACTTTTATTTCTCTCCTGCAGCTCCATTACCCAACTGCTGCAGCTAACAACTGTTGGCAGCTGTGAGTGCACCGCACACTTCAGTCTTCTGCATGCCTCCAAGAGACCTCTGCATTGGTCAGATATCTCCCATTTAAATGAACCCACCATCAGCTATGCTGCTTAAAATAATCAATCCAAACAGTTTGGACAGACTAAATATTGATTTCAGTTTGTATCAAATTGAATCATTTTAGGGTTTTAGATTACTTTTGTTTCCTTTAGTACATTTGCAGTTTAGAATTTGTCATTGACTTTCCATTTCAGTGATTCAAATGTGCAGGATCTGCATGTGCACAATAGTGCTAACTTTGTCAATGATCCTTTCTTTCAGATGGAGGCTTTCTATGCATCTCTGATCTTGTTCATTGGTCGTGTTTGGGATGCTTTCACTGATCCTATTGTTGGATTCCTCGTCAGTAAAAGCAGAAGGACAAGATTTGGCAAGTTGCTTCCATGGTGAGGATATCTTGGATCATATTTTCTTACTACATTTAGGGGATTAATTGAAAAAAAGTCTTCCAATTCTCTCTTGTGGCATGTTTTAAGCTCTGCATGTTTAGACAGCAGGGTGTCTGCGGCCTGAGATATTAGGGTAAGGATAATCATCTGATGATGTGGCTACATGATTGAACACTTTAAAATGACTGGATCTGTAATCTTCATTAACACAAAATAATGTGAAGAACTGACAAATGGAGGATGCCACAGGTACTTATTTTATCTTTCTAAGGAATTTTAAATGAATATTGTCAATTTTAGAGGGAATCTGAGTAATGTGGGCAATGGTGAGATGTGTGGCAGAATCAGATGATAAGTGTAGCAAGGCCTACTTTGGCATCAAGATCACCTTGTTCTATCTTGTAGCTTTTTGCAAGAAACGTGGCAAGATTCTCACTGGACAATCATGAGGTGCCAATTAATGGTCATTATTGATTGTTAAATGCTGTGTTAATGCCATAACTCACCTCATTAATATTAACACTCCCATCTTAACAAACTTGCTAAATAAGCTATAAATATCAGGAAAACTTGACCAGGAAACCAGAGCTTATACCTAGAGGAGTCAGCTTGTGACTTGCTCCCAACAATCCCTATCTTATACACAGGGAGTCCCAGCTCAGGGCACGATCCGTAGGCACCGGTGGTATACCTTTCAGTAGTGGATTTTGGCATCCAAAATCTGCAAATCTATTGCAACTATCACTGCACCTCCCTGATATGCTGGCAGGTCACTCATAAGGTACAGATGTAGATTGCAGGTTGCAGCAGGGCCACTTTGTGCACATACACAGGGACATAGATCACAGAATGGATAATGCTACATCTCAAGGCTGCTAGCATGCTAGCACTTGTTCAGTTTGCACCTACCAACCTGCATGCGTGCACTATTAGTGGCTTACTTTATCTTGCTTTGCATTGTTTTGCTTAGCAATTGTCGTCACTACCTTTGTAAAGGACTGTTTAGTGAGAGACGCAGGCAGACTGCTTATCAGAACTGAAACATCCTGTAATGCAGGCGAGGGGACATCTTGCTGTATGGAGTACTGAGACAGCAATTTATCATTCGCAGCATGTGAGGCAAACATACTACATTCACTCATGTCAGAAATATGTGGAGGCTGTCCCTCAATTAAGGCAAGGAGAGTGGTGCCGAGAATGGTTGGGGTATGTCAATGTGCATAAAATCCAAGGGCTGTGATATGGCCAGTCATCAGTTTGGAGTGAATAAGATCCAGGGTTCTGACCCAATACAGTTCAGCATATTCAGGGGTCAGTCTTGTAGGACCAGCAGAAGCAGTCAGGGGGACTACAGATGATCAGTGAGGAAGTGGGGTACACAACAGTCCTGAATCCAGGGGTGATCTTCGAAGTTGGTTAGCAGTGTGTAGCATCTGTGAAGTTACAGGAGGGTTCAGGACAGTGGGAGGTTGCTGTCAGAGCAGCAGGGAGATCAGTGATAGAGGGTTAGGAGAGTCAAGGCTGAGGAGGAAAGCAGAGTCATGTCTATTAATGGGGATAAGGATGTTGATAGGACCACTCTCATTGAACAGGGGCTACTTGAAATTGATTTGGAGAGCCTGGCGGGGATGGTTACTGACTGTGACTACCACTGGGGCCTCCACAGGGAGCGTATAAAGGGGCAAGATGGGTATCAACAGGATGTAATGGAAGGGAGGACAGTTAACGATGAAGTTTAGTATGGTAAGTTTCCACATTCAGGTGATGGGTTGAGATGGGTTTTCAGAGTAAAACAAGGTAATAGGATGTTGTGATGGGAGGGTTACTCGCTGATGAGTTGGGGCGCAGTGTTGATGGTGTCCAGTGTGATCTGCATTCATGTTCCCTTCTCTTGCTGTGAAGTGCTGCTACAAAATGGCTGGAATGCTGCCCAGTGTGAGTGGAGTAAGTTAATGATGAAAGCACAGCATCCACATTTACTAGATGCCAGTATATTGTAGCAGCTAAAACATGAAGCAACCTTTGGAGGTGTAACCACATTGGATTGCAGCACCCAAGTCAGATGTTTGTCAAAGGTGATTTGTTGCATGCCATTGTTGCTTGCAAATTGAACCTAGGCATCCCAGTAATATTGAAGTGATCAGCAGTGACACTGTGAATAACCTGTGCAGGCTGCCGGCAAGCCACTGTTAGTGCACTTCCAAGGGCCTTGTGTGAGCTCCACAATTTTGAGTCTTCCTCTGTAATGCAGCTTCCATTGTGTGTGCTGAATGCAATGTCAGGTTCAGCAGTTTGTGGGTGTACAGTTGGGAGGGTGGTGTTGCACTGTGTAGGCAGCCCCTTTTCATGGCCATGTGGGTCACACCATCTCTCAGTCTCACTGTGGCACCTTCAGCAAGTGATAGCATCAGCTGAGGTGGAATGTGAATGTGCATTGCAGACATGGTGCCCTGTTATCCACCTGCAGTGTGTCTGACTGAGTTCTTTGTGGAGAAGCATGCTCAGCTTGCTCTCTGTCTCTCTCCTGCAGGTTTCACCACTGAGATCTGTTGTGAGCTTGAAGAAACTCTTTCTTTCCCTCTGTTCCCAATTTAGGCCCTTTGTACCAAGAGTCATGGGCCTTGCTGCTGGTGGGATCTTGGTCACTGTAGCTGCCGCCTTAAGAAGGTGAAGGGTTACAGAAGGAGCAGATTGGATGGTCAGTGCAGGTGCCCGTGGAGGGTAAGGAGAGGTCATAGTTGCACAGCCCCTCAGGATGCATGGGGTGCTTAAGAGGCCAGTGATTTCTACCCTGACTCCATTTCCAGGGGATGAGAGAGTTACCGTGTCAACGTAGGACACTGTCCTAAGATATGGTGATGAGACTGTGCTGGAGTGGGACCTGAGGGCTCAGGAGTGGGAGGCCGTCATGTGCCATTAACTGTGAAGGTCACTGTGGCACTGAGCTTCTATGTGACTTGCTGCTCCCAGCAAATGATGGGAGACCCTGTGTGGGAGTTCTGTCATTCATCAGAACAGTGACAGTTACCAACTTTGCAAGACTGCACCGGTTCATTTTGCTGCTCCAAGGTCAGTGCTGCAGTTACACAGCTGTACACATGGCACTGAAGAGGCAGTATCACAACTGTGCAGCTTGCATCAGCTGGAAGGGGCTCCATTTCATTAATGTTCAGATAACCTGTAATCACTATTACAACATCTTGGAGTTGTGTGCCCTCTACCCTGGCAGCTGCCACAACTGGAGCACCCTTGTATATTTGGTGCATTTGAGGATCCAGTGCCTTACAAGGGATATCATGGTGCATTGATAAGTCTCTCTCTCTCTCTCTCTCTCTCTCTCTCTCTCTCTCTCTCTCTCTCTCTCTCTCTCTCTCTCTCTCTCTCTCTCTCTCTCTCTCTCTCTCTCTCTCTCTCTCTCAATATGAGAAGAACATAAGAACTGATCATTCCTTTCAGGAAGAAAGGAGGGGGCGTGCCCTTATCTACATCGACAGAGCTGAGGTGGAGAGGGTTGAGATCATCAAGTGATGATAACCACCATCTCAATCCTGGTTCTGAGACATAGATGCGACAGTCAAGAAAACACAACAATGAAGATAACTGTCAATGAAGGTCACATTCTTTCCCAGAATGATCAAGAAATTGGACCATAAGGACTGTCAACAAATCTTACAGATGCACAATAGAAAACATTCTATCTGGGTGTATAATGGTCTGGTACAGCAACTGCTCTGCTTAGGGCTGTAAGAAATTACAGAAAGTTGTGTGCACAGCTCAGACTATCATGGAAGCCACCCTTCCATTCATGGATTCCATCGATATTTCCCATTGCTGCAGAAAGGCTGCCAACATCATCAAAGACCCCTCCCATCCTGAAACTACCCTGTTCCAGCCTCTTCCATCAGGCTGAAGATACAGAAGTTTGAAGGCATGCATCAACATGTTCAAGAACAGCTTCTATTAATATTAAACTGTTGAATGGACCCCTCTAATTTCAATTTGAATATTGACCTTGTTTTTGTGCACTTCCTGTGCAGTCGTAACTTTTTATGCCTTGCTCTGTCTTAGTGCCTTATGATTTGTATGTTTTTGTTTGTTCTGATCTGCCTGTACTGCTTGCAAAACAAAATTTTTCATTGTACATAGGTACATGTGACGGCAATAAAATCAATCACCATGATTCTTAAATTTGATTGTCGTTGTGCATGCAGCATTCATCATCTATTTGTTTTTATTCCATATGCATTCTATAAATAAAAGCTCACATTTGCTTGATTTTTTTTTTTCCCTCATCGTCCACTAAGGGTGGATCACGTACAGGCAAGCAATGACAAGGTGTGAGCCTGGGTTTGTGCACTGCAGGCTGGGTAACACTGACTTAGAGGGTGTTTAGACAAACTGTAGCATTAGACAGAATGTAGTTAGGCACAGTTATAGAGCATGGCGTGGTGATTCGACAGAGTCCATGGAGCATAAATGGGGTTGTATTTTCAAGGGAGCATCAGCCATGTGCTGTGTGGCTGCTGTGTCATGGTGTTGTTGGTGGGGGACAGTGCTGGATTGTCAACACTTGTCCAGGGGCAGAGCCAACTCTTAGAATCTGTGGACACAAGGGTGGATAACGCTGAGTGGCAAGTTGTGCTAGGAAGGACGCATGGTGAGGTGGGGCAGAGATTGGATATGTAAGATGACACAGGGGAAGAGGCAATTAATGAGGCAAGTTTGATAAGATCTGGTGAGAAATCTCCCTTGGCCTCATGGTGAGAATCCCTCAAAAGAAACAGCCTAAACAATGGTAAGATAAAGGTCACTGTCTTTTAGGTCCTTATTGATTATTATCTATTCCTTTCTTATCTTTATTAATACAAACTCCTTTTTGAATGATTTCCCTATCTTATGGCTTTGCAATTTTGGAAATATTTTAAAAACAGGTATGCTTTATACTTTGTGGTTAATTATTCCTTTCATACAACTTAAAAGCCTGTCATAGGTTAGTGAGTATACATTTTTATTGCCCTTGGTGTATTTCTAATTTTGTATGCAAAATTGACTCTCCTAGTATAAATTATCTAGTTGCATACACGCCCAAGAAATGTGTTCAACCAGCCAGAGATAAACTGTAATGGGAACTTTTTATTGAAGCACAAATAACAGATCTGATGAATACAGCTGAAAACTGATGAAATTTCACTAAGATTTCCAAGCAGTATTAAGACATCAACTAAACACCAGCTATTTGTTAATGAGACTTACTGATAATTGCACATTATCTCAGAGTCTGGGTGGGATGCTCTTTGGAGGGTCACTGTGGACTTGATGTGTCGAATGACCTGTTCCCTTATTACAGGGATTCTATGATTCTAATTAACTGTGATATCTCTCAAACTACATAATAATGGGCGTATTAGATCTGAGTGCGACCTGCAGGTTGTGATTCAACTCTTATTCAAAATTTTTTAGTTGCAGTATCATTTTGACGTTTTTAAAAATCCTTTCATTATTATGAATAATTCTGGCTACATTTGTTTTTCTCTAGGATATTATTTTCCATGCCATTTGGAGTTGCTTCTTATTTCCTGTTGTGGTTCAGTCCTTCCTACACAATGTCGTGGAAATACAGTTTCTTCTGGTATCTTATGACCTACTGTGCATTTCATACCTGCATGAGTGTAAGTTTTTGGTTTAACCTGAAACAAATTGATCCTTTAAACCCCGCAGTTATGAGACTGATGTAGAAATTTCTACATCAATGTATCAAATATACAAGCCTTTCTTGGTATCGGAACATTGGGATTGTTGTTATTGCTAACATTGTATAAGTGGACAGGTAGTTGACATGACTATAGAAAATATAAAGTATTAGATAAAGGCACAATAATCTATTTTGAGACCAAAAACTACCTCAAGCTGATTTCATAACAATACAAACAAGTTCTGGAATTAAAGAAAGTAAAGCAGAAATATGCTTAAACTATTTCATACAATTGTTTCCCTCAGATACAAAGATTCCTGGAATGGTGACAGTGCAGAAGGAGGCCATTTGGTCCATTGTATTTGCACCTTAAATTTTTAATAAGTGCTTCTCCTCCTTTGCCTTTTCCTTTCAGCAGTGCACCTTCTTCCTCTTCAGCCAATAATCCGTTTACCTCTTGAATCTCCCTCCACCACACTTTCAGCAAGTGCATTCTAATCTCAACCACTTGCTGTGTAAAAAGAAAAAGTGTTCCTTCATCTCACCAGTGCTGCTTTCACTACCTTAGATTTGTGCCCTTTTCTTCTCAATGAGAACAGTTTTCCCAATCTATTCTGTCCAGACCCCTCAGGATTTTGAAAACGTGTACCAAATCTTCTCTAAAATGCAACTGAGGCCAAAATATTGACTGTTTTCAAGAAGGAGTTAGATATAATTCTCAGGGCTAAAGAGATCAAAGGGTATGGGAAGAAAGCAGGAGCAAAGGTTGGATATTCAACCATGATCATATTGAATGGTGGAACAAGCTTGAGGGGCTGAATGGCCCATTCCAGCTCTGTTTTCTATGATTCTGTGTTTTAGCCTTCCCTTTACTGGGAGAAAAAAAATGCTTGACATCTCCAATCCATCTCGTCAACTGAAATTCCTCGTCTTTGGAGCCTGTCTCATGAGACATTTCTTGACTCTCTCCTAAGACATTCACTTTTTTCCTAAAATGTGGCACTGAGAATTGGATACAGCATCCTAGTTAAGGCTGAATGCTATTTTCAATATAGGTTTAACGTAGCATCCTTGCTTTTATACCCTGTCCCTTCAGATCAAGCTTAGGGTGCTTTATGCTTTAATAAGTGCTCTCTCGACCAATCCTGCCAGTGTCAAAATTCACAGAGTCCTCTCCTTTTGTACCTCCTGTAGAATTGTAATCTTTATATCATGTCTCTATTTAGTAGGAAGAATCATCTCACATTTCTTTATCTACCATATGTCTGTCTATTCCACCAACATGCCTATGTTCTTTTGAGGTTCTACACTAACATCCTTACAGTTCACAGTGCTTCAAAGTATTGTATCATCTGCAGATTTTGAAATTTGTGCCCTCTCCATGAAGGTCTAGGTCATCAGCATGTATCAGGAAGAACATGGATCCCAAAGTTGACCCCTGGAGCAGTCCATTACAAATATTCCTCCATTTTGAAAAACATGAATAAACTGCTGCAGTTCCCTTCCCTACTACACAACCAACTTCGTAGCCATGTTGATACTGTCCTTTTCACTCTGAGTTGTAACTGTCTTTGCATGTTAATGTATAATACTGGAAGCTTCTGGAAATCCATGTGCATTACATCAACAGCATCACTCTCAACAACCTTCTGTGTTGCTTCAAAAAAAAATCCAGTAAGTTAATTAAACATGATTTGCCCATAACAAATAATCTGATGGCTTTCTTCAATTCTTATTTGTTTGCTCAAGTGACTATTAAGTTTGTCCCAAATTATCATTTCTGGAAGTTTCCATTACCAGTTTGAAGGTGCTGGGCTTATCCTAAACTCTCCTTTGAATAAGGTTGCAATTTTCCAGTCTTTGGATGCTTCTCTTAAATTGAAGGAATTATGGCCAATGTCTCTGCAATTTCTACTCTCACTTGCCTCCGTATTCCATTTAATCCTGGTATCTTATCAACTCTGGGCATAGCCATCCTATTTAATACACATCCTGATTTGGGTTTAAACCAAGGTCTGAATTAGCTTCTCTTTCACCATGACTGGTGTTGCATCTTGTTCCTTAGTAATACCTCAGCCACGCTCCCTGGCTTCACAGAAATCCCTTTTATAGTCCTGAATTAGACCCACCCCATCCTTTTACTATATGGCTATTGAGGCCTTTTGAATTTCATTTCTATTAACTGCCTTGCACTTTTTTTCTATTATCTGCTTCACTTACTCTCAACTTTCTGTCTGGTTCGTAGTTATATTGTCCACTACACAACAGTCTTAAGCTTCTTTTTGTTCATCCTAGTCCTTATCTCTTCTGTCAGTTGGGAAGCTTTGGATTTGTTTGCCTTGGAAACAAATGGAAATATACTTTGTGTGTGCCAAAACAATCTCTTCTCTGAGGAGAAAGTGAGGACTGCAGATGCGATCTCTTTTCTAATCACAGCATGTTCCTTACATAGTGTTTTGCCTTTTAAGTGTTTTTGATTCCGGTTGATCTGCTCCAGATTCATTCTCATCCAAAGAAGGTAGTTACTTTGTTCGGTATAACTTGTCAGCCACCTGCTAGTTGGAAAGACGTAGAGGAATAAATTTGCGATGAGCTTATGAAGAGTTGCAAGAGCTGTTGAGTAGTTAAAGTGGGAGACTTGTCCAGGTTCAGAATTTGGGTAGTAATGGGACAAAGGGCATCGAGGATCAAGTGTTCCTAGAGTGTATTCAGGAAAAGATTCAACAACAGTGTATATTTGAGACTGATGGCAAATGAGGCCCAGATAGGTGTGGTTCCAGGAGTGAGGTAGATGTAGTGGATCCTGTGTCTGTCAGGAGCATTTCGGGGGCAATGATCATTGTGTTTACAAGGTTTGGGTTGGTTATGATAAAGGGTCAATGTACAATTTAGTATGTTACAGCATGGTTCTTATGCAAAGAACATCTCTTTCTACGTTGTCCCGTCAAGATTAAATTGGGTACAGATACACAACAAAGCTGTATTTGCGCTGTACCTTCATGTATTTCTAGCTTGCCAAAAGCTCCCTTTCCACATTTCCACTGATACTGCTTATCCAGAAGGTGAGATGAAAATTACTATTGTACCTCTCTTTTAATTCCTCCTTGGAATATGGCATCACTTACAAAACTAGGGTTTTTATCCAGCATTGAGAAGGTGGTAGTGAATTGCCTTCTAGAATTGCTGCGGTCCATACGGTATCAGTATTAACACAGTACAGTTTGGAAGTTGGGAATTGAGTACAAGTTGTGTCCATACCATCCATCAGATTGCCAGAGTAGTGCTGAATTGTGGGCAGCTTTATGCTTTGGACTGATAGTACAGTTATCTATTCATCCACCTTTAAACTCCATTGGCAGCTGTCTTCATTTGCAATTGAAAATCAGTGGATTCAAACTGCCAATGCAGTTTTCTGTGAAACCATCATCTAGGTCACCATCAACAGCTCAGATAAGCTTTCAAGAAGTGTTCTGTGGTGAGACTTGATAGTCAGGCTCAGCATGGCATCTCACACAGGAACGACCCTTTTTCCAATTCGAAATCTAAGTCACTGAAGGTGGCACAGAAATAATTCATACAGAAACAAATGTCAAGATGAAGCATGTTTAGGAAATTAAGGTTATGTTACTTGCTTTTGTAACAACATATAAATTCATATCATGACTTAGACTACTTAATTTACCTCCACAACTGGTTGTATTTTTACTTAGAAAAACAATGCTCAAGCATTTGTCACCTCACCATAGCATCCCAATAGTGTTTTTTGTGCAAGACCATTTGCAATGTTTTAGAGCCACGGCAAGAACTCAGATGTGAAAGTATGATAGCTGCTTTATTTTTATACTTCCTGTGTCTGCTTACATACCAGATTATGAAAATAGGGTAAGACTACAATCTGGCCTCAATTTGAGGGGAAATTATACTTTTAACTTTTTAAATAGTAAAGCTAGTCATTTGTGTATATATATTATTTGAGTACTAGATTTTTTTCAAGGTGAGATTAAAATTATACAAGAGGTCACATGGAATCTTGAAGTGGGAACGATTGGTTAATCTTTAGATGCAATACTTCATCAGTACTGCATCTTTTAAAGTTTGGAGATTCATGTTTAAGATGGTTAAAAAATAAACCTGATGATTTTAAGATTAAATGTAACTGTGAGTGTGGTATGATGTGGGCAACTTCACTTCCTGTCTGTCTCAACGAGTAGTATCAATGTTCACTCCTTGTGCCATGCAGTTAACTAAATAAGCAACTGATATTTTTAATATAGACAAACCTCCTAAGTTGCTTCACAGGGGGGGAGGTCTGAAATAAATTGATGCTGAGCAGGGTGAGTAGTGACTAGAAGGAGTTTTTTTTTAGGAGATTATTCAAAGAGAGGGAAGTGAAGAGACAGTGATTTTGTAGTGCATGGGCCTGTGTGCTGATGGGCAGTTGTTAATGGTGCAGTGAACAGACAAAATGCTACGTCCAAGAGCAGATTTTCTTTTTCTTTTGATGTGGAAAGGGAGAAATTAACAGTGAGATCCTGAAAAATATATCTTCCATCAACACAAGTTTGAAAATCCATGACTGCAAGCTTCATATTGTGCACTTTAAATATGCTTTTCTTACAATGCATGACTTGAAATTAATTTTAAAAGAAGAACTTGCATTTATATAGTGCTTTTCATAAATAGTGGCACCAAAATTACTTGTAGTCAATTAAATATTTTTGAAGTGTTCTATAGGGGATGCAGCAACAAATTTGTGCACAGGGAACTGCCACAAACTGTAAACAGCAATGTGACAATCACTTGATAATCCTTTTTGTGTTGGTGAGTGAGAGGTAAGTATTGGATTTTTGAGAAAAAACAGGATATTTTCTCTGCGGTCTGAATTAGATTTATGGGATAATTACATGTACATCTTAGAGGACAGGCAAAGTCTTGGTTTACCATCTCAGCTGAAAGACAGCAACTCTGAGTAGCATTCCTTCAGAATTGCAATGTCAGACCAGACTGTCTTGCTCCAATCCTGGATTGAGGCTAGAATGTACAATTTTCTGATTCGAACAAGAATGCTACCAATGAACCATGATTGAATATGATGATTAATTATCAACATTTAACTGCAGTTTGAGGAAATATTCTTTTTATATGTTGTATCTTCAAGCCTGTGCAGTGGACTTTATTTTTTTTGGCTGTTAAGTTCTTGCTCAGCTACTGTAAAATTTCCACTTGGTGTGCCTTCCATGTAAAAGTAAAGCCATTTGAGACAGCCCTGAAATTTACAGCTGTATCAACAATGAGACTTTTATCCCTTAACCTGGGAGAGATTCGTGATACAGATTCCAGAAGTGAAAACTGAATGTCTAAGTTGGTTAGCTTCAATAACACTGCATTCTTCATTATTTACTCTGGGTTGCCAAAAAACACAGAACATGTTTAATGATGGGAGCCAGTCTTTCATCTTTTGATGGGAGTAATAAAGCGGAAAGATGGTTAGTTTCTAATAGTTCTTCAAACACGTTTTAAATCTTTGTTTCTGTAGTGTTTCCACGTGCCCTATTCTGCTCTAACCATGTTTCTTGGTGGTGGCCAGCGTGACAGAGATTCAGCAACTGCATATAGTAAGTTCTGATTTGTCCTTCAAGCTGAACTTAAATAAAAAGATTATTCGGCTGTCTCTCTCTTCAAGAATTTTACATGGCTCCTGTATCCATGTATTGCATGTTTTTCCTGTCTGATATTTATTCCTGTGCCATAATGACTTGCAGCAGGGTTGTTTCCCAATGCTTTTAGTGCTGTGTTGCTATGATACAGTTCCTTGGTCACAGGCAACCATGTGGAACAGGAATGTATTTTCCATCTCAAGGGTGTGTTTAACAGCTATCAGTAAGAAGAGCAGTTGAGATAATAAACCAGGCTTCCATCTTTGTGGGCCAGAAAGGCCACAATTTGGCAGGATTTCTCCTGGTCACTATCCAGTAACTCAGGTTGGATAGGGTATAATTGGGTTCAGTTATGTGCATGTTATTCTATAGATTAATTCTAAGTGCACGATAAAGTATTGGGCACCCCTAAATGGTTATATTGTAGGACAGGTTGTACCTAAAAGTCTGCATCCTGACAAGAGAAGATGAAGGAAAGAACAATGTTTGTATAGATGTTTTCATCCCCACAATAATATTAAGATATAGACCAGTGAAATTATGGAATCTCCTGAAGAAGTGTGAAGAACAAGAGTTGAAATACATTGTAAAGCTGAGGTATTATTGTCAGTTATGATCAGTTATGTGGCAGCTGTTTAATCCATTGATAAGCATTTCTGTCTCATTTCAGGAATGGGAGTGGAGGTTGTAGCAACACTGGCTGGAGCTGCTATTCAAGGTCAGATTGTGGGAGCATATCACGTGCAAACTGCTGAAACATGCCGCATGATGCAGAATGGAACAGAACTCAACAACACCTCCCCCTTGGTAAACAGCCTCAATAACACGGTCAGTACCGATCATTCAGTGACCTTAGTCTTGTCTTTGCATAGTAAATTATCTTGTCTTGACTGTATTCAGAGATGAGTCAATGTCACTTTTGGTCAGGCTCAGTACTGGAATATGTTTTGAAAATAATCCTGAAGTCAGAGGCACTCTTGTTCTTAGACATAAGACTTGCATTTATAAAGTGTCTTTAATGGCCAAGACATGTAACTGAAGCACACTTACACAAAAATGAGACTTGTAGGAGACTGCATGTTTAGAAACAGAGTTAAAATTGGATTTGCATAACAAATATTGTGTTTCTTCCTGTGTGGCCACTGGGTTATCCTCTAATCCAGTGAAACCCAAAGAAGGGGTGCTGTTTCATGCTGCAACATGCTGTGCTTTCATTAAAATGCTACTTCTAAAGGCCTGTTTGGTGCTGGTCGTCTTGAAAGTTGTCAAACTATTTTTATTTGACTTGATTTGCAAAGTTTGGTTCAACACAAATGGGACTTCAGCCATTGAAGCCCGGAGCCTGACTGCAGGACCACGTTTTGTGCAATTCTACAATTGCCTAACTAAAATCTATCGATCTTGGATATAAAGTTCCTAATGAGCTAGCATTTACTGCTTTCTTGTAGAAAAGAGTTCTCTACTGCTACCATGCTTTGCGTTTCCTAAGTTATCTTCTGACTGACGCTAGGGAGGCAACAAACCATCTGGAAGTCATATTGACAGCCAGAAATGACCATCTTTTCCCCTAACTAATGAATCCCCTTTTAGCCTTGTTAATGTACTCCTCCTCCCCTCATTCTGTACAGCTGGGGCACCCATGGTTTCGAGCATTTGTCTCCTGCTGCCCTCATCCAAGGATCCAAAGCCTGCACCAATATCTGGAATGGAACAAAGCAGAACTTGCATTGCTTGTCCCAAGGATGTGCCTTGAAACGAGCCCTGGATCAGAAGTACTTGCTTAATGTTAGGCTGAACAATTTATCACATACAAAACAATTTGGATTTTGCGTGAAGGGAAATTGGTGATAAGAACAAGCTGCAGTATAATTGTGTTAGCTGATATATCAAAAAAAAATCTAAACTTCTGCAACCTAATCTTACAGAGCAGTTGATAACCTTTCCTTTTATCTTTAAATTACCTTTGGAACCCTTCAGTTTATTAGATTGGCAACATTTACTGTCAGTTTTGTTCAGGTTACAATAGAAGAAATTTGCTATATGGTTCATTTTCTTACATTCTTATGACATGAAGGTACATTATCAATCCACCTTAAAAAGGGAAATGTTAATGCAGAGTAAAATAAAATCTTGGGCTAGGTTAATATAATTCATTCTTGAATTTTTATACTTCCAGTCACACTGTTTTCGTTCATACCTCAGAGTAAATTCTTGCCACACGAGAGGAGTAATGAAAATGGCAAGCAAAACTGAACATCTGGTGGATGTGTAAAATGTATATTTCTGTACGTTTTATTGCACCTCCACATTTCTAGTTCTCCTGCCTTGCTTATATATGCTTATTTCTCTTGTATCTTGGTATTTATCATCCCTCAATTTTCTGATGCTTTGATTGTTGCAGTAATGTTGTTTAGGGAGGGGTTACAGAATAATATTTGGAATTAGGTGATATGAGGAAAGATGGAAGAAATTGTGTGTTTTTAAGCTTTAATAGAAAAGTGGTGTGCTAGAAGAAGATAAAATAATTTTGAAAACAACTACACATTAAACAGTCACAATCCTAGATTAGTGAACATCATTTAAATTTTGGACTTAAATTCTTTACACTGAAAGCAATCACTAATTGGAATGGGTGACTTATCAGGGTAGTAGAAGCAAAAATCTGCTTGAAAATGCTTTTGAGTGGCCTGAATTATTTTGTTGGGGGTAGTTCGAGCAATGTTGTGGATAGTTAAACTGGCATGAATTGAGGGGCCTTTATTTTCTGAAATTTGAACCTCAGGCCATCCCTGTAAGAAACATGTGCTTCTCTGTTTTCTCAGAAATGGGCTTACATGCTAGCAGCCATGGTGATTGGGAGCCTTTACTTTCTCTGTTCATTGATTCTGTTACTTGGAGTAAAAGAGCACACAGGTAAGTGAGTTTGATAGACTGAGATGTGACCGGTACAGAAAACAAGTTATTCCTCATAGTGTTAAAATTTGTTAACTGTGAGGTGAAGTCTGGAGCTATTTTCATGTTGTTATTTATTCTTTTTCATCACCAAATATTTCCCTTCTACTTTAATTTCTTTCTAGCAGGCATTGGATTTTTACTGGGCTCCACAACTTTCTAATGCAATATCTAAATGACCATTCTTCATGTTTGAACTCATTCATTGAGTGCAAGCAGGGGTTTTGGTTGTGAAAAACCGCAAAGCCCAGCATGTGTTCACTCTTAAGCTGTCAACATGGATGAATTTTCTCATGGTCAATAGATAGTGGGAGAAAGTGAGGACTGCCGATGCTGGAAAGCAGAGTTGAGAGTGGGGTGCTGGAAAAGCACAGCAGGTCAGGCAACATCCAAGGAGCAGGCAAATCGATGTTTCGGGCATAAACATTTAATCAGGAACAATGCTTGTGGGCCGGGGGCTGAGAGATAAATGGGAGGGGGGGTGGGCTGGGATGGGGCTGAGAATGCAATAGGTAGATGAAGGTGGGGGAGAAGGTGATAGGTTGGAGATGAGGGTGGAGCGGATAGATGGGAAAGACAATGGTCAGTTCAAGAGGGCAGTGCCGAGTTGAAGGCTTGGGACTGAGATAAGGTGGAAGGAGGGGAAATGAGGAAACTGGTGAAATCCACATTGATCCCACGTGGTTGTACGATCCCAAGGTGGAAAATGAGGCGTTCTTCCTCCAGGCATCGGGTGGTTAGGGTTTGCCGATGGAAGAGGCCCAGGACCTGCACGTCCTTAGCAGAGTGGGAGGTGGAGTTGAAGAATTCAGCCATGGGGCAGTGGGGTTGGTTGGCCAGTGTGGGTGTCTCTGAAACAATCTGCATGTTGGTGTCCTGTGTCCCCGATGTAGAGGAGACCACATCGGGTGTAACAGATACAGTAGATGACATTTGCGGAGGTACAGGTTAATTTCTGTTGGATGTGGAAGGATCAGAGTGGATTGTGATCTGGGGCAGAAAACTGGACTAATTTTAACCTCTTAGATGTGGAAGGATGACAATAAGTTTCGTATATTTTTAAAATATTTATTTGCAGAAAGATGTGTCACTACCAAAGTGATGTTTATTGTCTTGAGAAGATGGCGGGAATCTGCTTACTTTTGGATCGATGGATCAAACACCAGTTCGTGCTGAACAGTGCTTTAACTGAGATCATCTGACTTTATACCGAGCTATTCCGGTTGTTCTGTCCAGATATTTAACTTTATATTAATTTGTTCTATCATTTTCTTCCCCTCCACTCCCTTCACATGTGCAACATCTCACTGATCTTACATATGAATCCTCAACAAGGAAGTCAAACCCACTTCCTCCTAGATTGTTGCTTCCAGTACCATTTTCATTACATAAATTCACACTGTGGCTGTCTTAAAATGGAGGGAGATCTGTGGCAGAGTGGGTAGTGTCCCTGCCTTTGAGCTGGAATCTCTGGCTTTGATTTCCCCTGTGGACCTTGATAGTTCTCAATGTGTGCAATCCTTCCAATGTGCCTGTTGTGGGCTGTAAGAGGAGAGTGTCATCTGGTCAGCATACTTAATGTGTCTCTCCAGCTGTAGCCTGAAGTGATCTATATTCCAGGAAAATCTATTAATGGAAACAGATTTTAAAATATACTTTTTGTCTGCATGGGAAAGCCTCAAAAGCTATCCTGAAATGTCACACTCAATATGGTGATGATGTCAAGCAAATTGCCACTTTCTTTGTACAGCATTCTAATAAGATGATTAGATAACTCACTAATACTAACACAGGCAAATATCATCATTTTCTTTGTAAACCTGGATGTCAACTGAATGGTTTCTGTGAGTAACTGCCAGTTAATATGGAACTTGTAAATATTTGTTCTGGAGGTTTTGGCAGATGTTACTGGCAGGAATGGGTGATCTGTCATTGATCAATTGCAATGTGAACATATTTTTCAAAATTTAAGTGAAGGTTGAACATTTTGATTATTGACTCACTGCAAATGTCTAACAGATTGAACTGGACTGGTTTGACTTGTACATAAGCATGATTCAAATATGTTGGTCTGTTTTTGTGATTTTTGCAGGAGGTTTTGCTCCAAAAGATCATCTTCATGTGTCATATGTAACAGGCCTGAAGTTGGTAATGAGTCACAAGCCATACCTAAGCCTAACATTTGGCTTTTTATTTATCTCATTGGCTTTTCAGGTAATCCAAAAAAAAACATATTTATCGGTCATTAAGACTTTTGTATCATTTATAAAAACAAGTAGTTGAAAATCTATTATCCAATGTACCTTACTCTTGAAAAATAGAAATAACAGTGATAAGACTAAACAGTGATAAAGCACTGCCCAATAAATGTTATGACCTTTTTGATTTCTCCGATTCTGTTCAAATCCACTTCAGAGGCTGGGATTAATCGTACCTTACTTGGGAGGCTCCAGGTACTACTTGTGCTGACTTAGCTGATCTCTAAACATGGTTGGAGCATTAATACCTCCTCATCCTATAGTTAGGAAGGTGAAAATTATCCAATGTTCCTTTTTCCTGTTTGCTATCTAGTGACTTTTGTAGAAAGTATGTTTGTCAGCTGGGTATGGACAGAATTAAATTTCACTGTGAAACAAATCTGCTTTGTTTCACCTCCCCAAAGCCTATGAAAATGTAGCTCATTGACACTTTGGATAGAAACTTCCCAGGCACTGACCAGCATGGGCAAAAATACTACATGAGATCAACATGCGAGGAGCTTCACAATGGCAAGAGCAAAAACTCTTATATTCCAATTGAATGTTGAATGATGAGACAAAATTCTCACCAATGACTGCCATGCATGTATTCAGATCTCTTAATATCTCGCTACTAACTAATCCTACCTGTTCTATTTGTAGTTTCCCATTCTCCCACCCATTGGATTAAAAGCGACACAGTGACAAATCTAGACATGAAAGTCCGATACCTGGCAACTCAAGCACATCACCTCTGTCTCCATATCTCCATCTTTATACCAGTCACTAGCATCTCTGGGAATGTTTCATGGGTCAGATGACCCTATAGACCTTTCATCCATGGCTGTTGCCATCTATCATGTACTAACCACACCCTGGTAGCACATCCCTGACCCACATGCAAGATGATTCTATATTTCTTTGCCTTGTCTTGCCTTTTTGCAATTATGTCAAAGTTTAAAGGCTCACAGTTCTTCTGTCTTGCTTTGCCTTGCCTTTTACAGCAGACACAAGACCAGGCAGCTTGTCCTGGTTGTCAGCAGTTATCAGTCAAGTGAATGCAAATGTTGCCATACAGCCCTGTGCTACATTAATGTCATACTTTAATAGCAGGCCGCAGCAGCATAAACGGTAAACACAGCAAATGTGGAGCAACGAATGGCCATGTCTCAAAGTCAAAGGGAATCAAATCAAGGGAAACTCTCTTCAGCCATGGATTCCTGGCACAGTTTGTCAAGGGCAGTCTCCAGCCTCAGTCCAGGACTTGGCCATGGCCGTTCAGCTATTTGGGATAGCCAGGGTCAGGGAGTCTAAATCACGACAGTTCAGGGGGTGAGCCATGATCAGCCCTGTCAATCCAACATAGTCAGTCTAGGGATTAGCAGTCAGTCAGTTAAGGAGTTGCACAGGGGTTAGTCCAGCGTCTGGTTAGTCATCAGTCAGAGATGTCCATTCAAGTCACTTATAGGATGGGCCACGGTCAGTCTTAGGGGCACATCCAGTAAAAGTATTGGCTTCTCCTCTGTCTGGATGTCTTGTTTTCTTGTGAGGAAGGGGCACCTGGAGTGACGTCAAGGTCCCTCAACTCCCTGCTGTATCACCATTGGTGCTGAGCACTAACATACATACCCAGTGGAACTTAACACAAAGTCCAAACCTCTCATACTTAAGTGAGGAAAAACACTTGCATGAGTCTATTAAATAAAGTCTGGTTTATATCAAAATCAGATGACTATAACATTTTTCCATATTGTTTTACCACACAGCTCGTCCAGAATAATTTTGCTCTGTTTTGCACCCACGCTGCTGGTTTGGGAAATCACTTTCAGCACATCATCTTTGTGATTCTGGTAGGTAAGGATTTTCATTTCCCTGCATCTTATTTTCTTAAGAAAACATCAGTGACCAAGTTAGTACTCTGCACAATTGGAGGAGGTAAAGCGTGGACCCAGGTTCGATTTCTGTCTTGGGCGACTGTCTGTGTGGAGTTTGCATATTCTCCCCATGCCTGCATGGGTTCCCTCCCAAAATCCAAAGATGTGCAGGTCAGGTGAATTGGCCATGCTAAATTGCCCATAGTGTTAGGTACGTTAGTCAGGGGTAAATGCACTACTCTATTCTGTAGGGAATCTAATCTAATCTAAGGAAAACAGGAGAGGCAAGGAAATAGGTTATGAATGTCTAATTTTGGTAAATTAAAAAAAAATAAAAGCAGTTCACATAGGTTCCAAGTTCCCAGAGGTCATTGTGCGATAATAGTGTCTTCTGTGAACTGCATCCAGTGGATCCCCTTCTCCCAGTCAACGTAGAATAGAATCATAAAATCCATGTAATGTGGAAACAGCCCTTCGGCCCGAAAAGTACACACCAACCCTCTGAAGACTAACCCACCCAGACCCTTTCCCATACTACACGGTAAGGATTTATCAATGTATTATTCTTAAAAAGTCTTGCTATTTCTTGTGTAGACATCACAGATGCCCCATTGAGGAGGCAGCATTGGATTTATTGCTTGATTAAAATAAATTGCCTTTCTCGAGCTTGCAAACATTTTGGTGCTTGGAGATGACTGATAAATGTCTTTCCTTTGCTACTGACCACAAAGTATGAGTCAACCCTCTTTAGGTTTAATGCTCTAAAGTGGTAATGTATGTATACTTCCTTGTTTCCCAAGCTGCACTTGTACTATGTTTGTTTTTTTTTGGTGCAGCTCTATTTTTCCACATCAACAGTAAATGCTTTGAGTTCTAATTAATTTTGTCCTTTCACTGCCTGGTTATATTTGTCCATTTAGAGTTTAACAACTTTTTGAAGGCAGTCTTTGGGGATAGTCCTCCCTAACTTTTGGTTTCCAAAAATGTATCTACTTAAAAATCTAGTTGACCAAATGTGATCATGTCTTCCTGAGAGTCCCAGTATGTTTTGTAAGCTAATAGTTTCATTGTGTTCTATTTCTGTTGCTCCATTGCAGTAGTAATTACTTTTAGCTTCCTTTTTAATATTGTAATTTCCTGGTTTAGCCATGTTTGAGTAATTTAAACCATGGTTCATTTTCGAAATAAGTCCTGCCATCTCCAAGTCCTTCAGCCTTGCCAAAAACCAAATACTATTTATTCAAATGCATGCAGACAGCAATACTCAGCAATTACAAAATTTATTTTTGGAGGTTTTGCATCAGAGTGTAGCTGACAAGAAAAGGCTTTTATTTCTCCAGTTAGCACAGAAGAATTTGTTCCTTTAAGACCAATCAACATTTTTAATATTTTATAGTTATTCTATTATTCAATCCTACCTATATCAGCTTGTCATTTTCCATTCACATGGTCTATTTTAATGACCTTCGTGGGAACCTACAACACAATTTTATTCAGATTATGAGTATGCTGTAATCATAATCTTACAAACTTTAATTAGAAATTTGTAAGTTTCTGTTCAAGTAAAATGCTGAACTCCCTTGAGTTTTGTTCTGTGTTTTTTAAAGAAGAATTTGGTGGTTGCACAAAAACAGTACAACTCTAGGCTTAAATGCCTTTTTGTATTTTACGTGAGTAAGTAAATTCAGGTAGCCTTTGGATCATGGTTTGATTGTGTTTACTTACCATATTCACGAAACTAAAAAGAGCAGCTGACCATGGAGTGCTATTAAACACAGTGTGAGTTTGTGAATTTAGTGAGTAGGCAAATTTGTGCAGTGAGGGAGGAAGTGCTGGTTTGTCATTTGACATGAAAGTAATAGGCTCATAAAAAGAACCAGACAGCAGCAGCAGCATGTGATAACTGAAGCTTGAAGCATTAATTATATGAGTGGTTCATGAGTTTCATTTTATCTCCTGTCTCGAAAGAGCTGAACGCCATGGTGAGGTGAGAGTGATTGCACTTGACAACAAGGCTGCATTTGGTTGAGTTTGGTATCAAGGAGGTCTTGCAAAATTAGATCAAAGGCAAAACTCTCCACTGATTGGAGTCATACCAAACACAAAGGTGGATTGTTGTGGTATTTGGAGATCAATTATTTCAGCTGTAGGAGTTCCTCAAGGGAAGGACCTCTGTCCAACCATCTTCAGCTGCTTCATCAATGACTTTCCCTCCATCATAAGGTCAGAAGTAGGGGTGTTCACCAATGATTACATAATGTGCAAAACTAGGAGGAACTCCTTAGATATGAAGTGATCCCTTTCCAAATGAGCAAGACCTGAATGGTATCCAGATTTGGGCTAACAAGTGACAATGGACATTCATGCCAGACAAGTGCCAAGTAATGACTATCTCCAGCAAAAGAGAATCTAACCATTTCCCCCTTGACATTTGAAGTTACAGTCGCTGTGTATCAACCTCCTGGATGTTACCATTGATCAGAAACTGAACTGGACTAGCCATATCAATACAGTGGCTGCAAAAGCAAGTTAGAAGCTATGCACCCTGCAATGAGTATCTCACTGCCTGACCCCCAAACCCCTCTCTTCCATTTATAAGGCACAAGTCAGAAGTATGATGGCATACTCTCCATTTGCCTGAAGAAGTGCAGCTTCAACCAGACTCTAGAAGCTTGACACCATCTGGGACAAAGCAACCCACTTGATTGGCTCCAGATCCTCAAACATTTGCTCCCTCCAACACTAATGCCCAGTAGCAGCAGCATGTATGATCCACAGGATGCACTGCAGAAGTTCACCAAGGTCTCTTAGAAACACCTGCAAGATAGCGTCATAGAGATGTATCTATGATCATTGTCATCTAGGCGGCCAAGGGGAGCAGATATATGGGAGGATCATCAACTGCAAGTTCCCCTCTGAACCACCTGCCATCCAGACTACTCTTTCGGTGTTGCTAGGTCAAAAGAATAGAAATCTCTCCCTAACAAAACCATGTCTACCTGCAGCAAATGGACAGCAGTGGTTCAAGAAAGCAGCTCACCACCGCCTTCTTCAGGATAACTAGGGATGGGCAACATATGCTGGCCCATCTACTGTCATCTACATCCTTTAAATTTGTTTTTCAAAATGAATACAGTAGTTAAAACTGGTACCAGAAAAAATATAAGTATTGCATTAACTTTACAGCTTAATTTAGTTAAAGCACTTAATGTACCTATGGGTAATCATTGGAGCTATTTACTAAGGTTAAATAGTCAGATAAAACCCAACAAAGATGACAGAGAGAGGCCATGGACAGGGCAAATAGACCAGGTCGTTCCCCTGGGGTAGGGGAGTCCAGAACTAAAGCGCATAGGTTTAGGGTGAGAGGGGAAAGATTTTAAAAGGGACCTCAGGGGCAACTTTTTCACAGAGGATGGTGCATGTATGGAATGAGCTGTCAGAGGAAGTGGTGGAGGCTAGTACAATTACAGCAATTAAAAGGCATATGGATGGGTACATGAATAGGAAGGGTTTAGAGGGATATGGGCCAAGTGGTGTCAAATGGGACTAGATTAATTTAGGGTATTAATTTGAGTTGGATCGAAGGGTCTTTTTCCATGCTGTATATTTCTATAACTCTGTGACAGGGCTGATTATGTCTTGCAGCTGCAGCACTTACATCTGCGGCACGAGGAACTTCAGCTCAGAGCTGATGAGTTGGAGGCTAAGCTGTGGATACTAGTGTGCAACAGGGAGCAGAAAGTTACTTGGACACTTTTTGTTCCAGAAGTTATACACTTGGGTAGGATCTTCTGATTTGGCCAATACGCAGGAGCAATGTGAGTGAGCAAGGCAGCTAAGTGGACCGCGAAGGTTGAAGTGTAGGACTCTTAGCCCTTGCAATTATCCACAGGTTTGTGATTTATGCATTTTACATGGATGAGAGCAGAGGACACGAGGTGTATGAGTGAACTAACCATGTTGCCCTCGTTCAGGAAGCCATTGAAGTGGGAAGAGTGAAAATGAGTGGGTGGTAGTAGAATATGGGTGGTGGGATGTGGGATGTGGAATTGGAAAGGAGTAAAGGATTCAGTTGTCCTGGTCTGTAGGGGCACCAGTGACATAGGTAGGACTAGGAAAGAAGTTCTGTTTGGAGTTCATGAACAATCAGGAGTAAAATTGAAAAGATGATGATAAAGGTATTACTCTCTGGAATCTACCTGTGCCACGAGCAAATTGGGATAAGGTGAACAAGATTAGAGAGATGAATATATGTTTCAAAGATTGGCACAGGATAATTGAGGTGCACACATCAGCACTCTGGAAATTAGGAGCTGTAACTTTGAGATCAGTTTCATCTTATCTCTGCTTTAGCAAATCATATACCTTAGTTGGTAGAGAGGATTTGAATTAAGTAATGGCAGGAGGGATCATATGAGAGGAGGTTTGGTATATCAGAGGGAAACAAGAAGGTAATGGAGCAGTGTAACAGTTTGGGTGATGATTGCCAGAGTGTCCCTGCAGATAAAGGCAGCATTGTAAAAGATGGTAAGAAGACAGAATTAAAGACTCTGACCTTAAACTGTACAGATGTATACATATATATATGACTTGATTTGGAGGTGCCGGTGTTGGACTGAATTCTCCACAACCACCTGATAAGGGGTGGTGCTCTGAAAGCTACTGCTTCCAAATAAACCTGTTGGACTATAATCTGGTGTTGAGATTTTTTCTTTTTAACTATATATGACTTAATACCCATAATAGAAATATGGTTGCAGGGCCAAGGTAAGGACCTGAATGTGAAAGGTATTCACCATTTCAAAAACGATGGTAGACCAGAAAAACATGAGAATGATGCTTTCTGAATCAAGGATGCCATTAGAACAATGGTGAGAGATGGCCATACCTCAAAAGAGCAAGATGTAAAATTGGATACGGTAGAAATAAGAAATGTTAAGGTGTGGGTATTGAACAGTTATTTCATCTGTCTTTATTGAGAGTTAGAAAACTTTCCAAAGAAATTTGAAAATCAAGAAGTGAACAGGAGGAAGGAACTGAACTTTTTTTGAGAACAATCCTTGTCAACAGGGAAATACTGCTGAGAAAACTGAGATCAAAAGGCTGATGTCCTCTGGAGCAGATGGCATAGATCCTAGGGACTTAAAGAAATGGCCATAGAGATGGTAACTGTATTGACTGGAATCCTCCACAATTCCTTTTATTCTAGGACGGGTCCATGTGTATTGGAAAATAGCAAACGTAAATCCTTATTCAAGAAAGGAAGGGAGCCAGAAAGGAGGAAACCAAAAGCCAGTTAACTCAAATCTGACATAGGGACATTGTTAGAATCCATTACCAAGGAAGTTCTTTGCAGGATGCTTTGAAAATTGTTTGTTCAGGTATATACAACCTGGCATTATGAAAGGGGGAAGTAGAATTTAAGTAAATTATTTTTTTTTGAGGCATTTAATGAGATGCTACAACAAAAATTACAGCACAATGTAGAAGCACATGATGATGGAGTTAACAACATATTAGCATATTTAAAGGGTTGGTTAACTAACAGTTGTGGTTTTTTTGATTGTAGTAACTGGCTGCAATCCCCAATCTAGAAGCCTCAACTATTTGCAGTCTACATCAATGCCTTGGATGAAAAGGCCAAATAGATGGCAGTTAAGTTTGCTGATGAACCAAGATAGGGAGGGAGGTAAGCTGGCTAGAGAGCACGTGGCAGTCTATAAAGGGATATAGACAAGTTAAAGTGAATGGGGAAAAAATTGGCAGCTAGAGTGTGATGTGGGAAAATGTGAACATTTTTGGCAGGTGGTATAGAGGAGCATTTTACTAAAGTGGAAAGCAGGATTACACAACTTAGTGGGAAATGGATGTGGGTGCTCTGTTACATGAGTCACAAAACATGCAATGGAAGCAATTGGAATATTATCCTCTATTGCAAGGGAGATAGAATACAACAGTTGGGAAATGTTGTGGCCTTGTTGAGATCCCATTTGGAAAGGCGCATACAGTTTTAGTCTCCTTTATTTGGAAAAAAAAACATAATTTCAGTAAAAGCAGCTCAGACTAGGTTCACTCAATTAATTTTAGGGATGCAAGGTTTATCTTTCAATGCAAGGTTGAACAGGTTGGGCTTTAATCCACATGAGTTTAGATAAAAAATTATAAATGGTCTTCGAGATCCTGGGAGACTCAATAGAATGGATACCAAAAAGATGTTTCTTCTTCTGGAGGGAGATTCTAACTGAGGTGGTGTGAGAGTTTAAGAATAAGAAGTCTCCCTTTTAAGACTAAGGTTAAGAGAAATGTTTTTTCTGAGGGTTATTAGTTTGTGGATTCTTTTTCTCCCCAGAAAACAGTGGTGTCTGCTTCACTTTATTTAATTACAAGTTAGATTTCTGCAGAGTTAAAGGGAGTCAAGGATTCTGGAGGATAGAACAGGAAGTGAAGTTGAAACCACGGATCAGCTAAGGTCTTATTGAATTGGCAGAGTAGGGTGGAATGATAGAATGGCCTACTCTTCCTAAGTCTACGTATCAATGCAAGCGTATAGTTAAAATTTAAACTGTTTATGCTTTTGAAAAATAGAAACATAATTCTGAATATAATGTTTTTACTGCAAAAACTTTAAAATGTTATAGAGGAACATGATCTTAAATAGTGGCAGAAGAGCATAATTTGCAGAAGGAAAAGGTGGAGGACAACATTTGGAGGAACTGTGCATTGTTATAAAATGATTGCATCTGACACTTGCTTTGCAGCTTTACTTCCTTTATTCAGTATCTAGGTATCTATTGAGATTGCAAAGTTAGATGCATGACTGTCAGTGGTGAACCAACTCTTTAATCCTCAGAATTACCAACTAAAGGGTAATATGTAATTTTACTGTGAAGATAGATAGCTTCTGAGCATTGCATATGAAATAGAGACATCCAATCATTTGGAGCGAGATCCTAAGTCTTGGGTTTCATAAAATATTCTCTTGAATTCTTCGTCATATGATTATGTCGACTAAAACTTGCTAATGTTCATTCATAAGAGCTTAGTTTGCATCATGCTACGACTATCTGGATCACTTTAAAAGAGTCCGGTAACCTTCAGAATGGTTTGTTGAAAATTATAGTACAGTGTGCAGTTTACAAAAAAGCATTTTAAATGAAGCGGTTAATGCAAAATATACCAAATGTGCTTTGGTAAGAGTTGTTGTGATAATAAGAATGGACAATCAATTTTTGAATTCTATCATGTGACTGTTAATACTCTGAAACTTTCATGAACTAAAGTTGTCTTTTTTAAAAAAAAGACTAACTTCAGATGGCACTGTGACTTGACCACAGGTTCTGCCATCTCATGAAACCATCAATAAGCACCAATCAGTATACCATTATGAAAAAGTAATGGCACTTAGGGAAGTACCTCATGTTTGATTTACCTCTTTCTGGATAAATTTCACTTGCTGGAGATGGAAGTGAGCTGCAAGTTTTCCAGCTTGAAGTAGTGAAGTCTGACAGGAAATCTACAAATTAGTTGTATTTCAGACAACTGCTTGTTTTAGTGGAGAAGAGGGGGGATAAAATAGATTTGTAACAATAGAACTGGAAGAATCTCTCTCTTTTTTTTATTCATAGGACATTGGTATTCATTTCAGGGTCAACAGTTATTGTCCATCCCCATTTTGCCATGAGAAGGTGCTTAAACCACGACAGTCCAATTGCTGTAGATCCACACAGAATGCCATTAGGGAGACAATTCCAAGATTTGATCCAGTGATGCTGAAGGAACGGCAATGTATTTCCAAGTCAGGATGGCAAGTGGCTTGGAGGGGAATTCGCAGGTTGCAGTGTTCCATGTATCTACTGCTGTTGTCCTTCTAGATGGTAGAAATGGGTTTGCCCACCGTGAAGATTACATCAGACCACAAGCATATTAGTCTCACATTTAATTCACTGAGAACTCAAGCCTGCTTATAAATTTTGTTACTGTTGAGGCAGCACGTCATTGATTAAACAACTGTCATCTTGGAGTCCTTGAGGTGATTAAGTTTTAATCTAAGGACTTGTTAAACTGATCTTCCTTTTTGTACTAAACATTTTCCCCTGTATAAAGTTTATACCTGAAATTTTGTGTGTTTTTGATGTGATTTGTTATTTCTCTTAAGGTTGGTATGTTATAAAAGTCCTCTTTCACTCAAGGAAATCAATTGACTCTTTTGAATCAGTGAACTACGTTGTTCTTGAAGTATGATTTGCTGTGTGCTAAACATAATTAAAAATCTTTTTACAGTCAACTAAGGGATTTAAAACAGAGATCCTGACTCAACACCTTCTCATCTGGTGATTAACATAGTGCCCATTTCAATCATTTCCTGTAAGAGCAATACTGCTTTTACATTCTTCCTACTCAACATCATACTCTGTAGACAGGAGTGCCTTATGTTACAAGTTATTGGGTTGAGCTTAAAGCCATTTGGTTATTTTTATTTCCTCTATCAAAAGACATTTCGGAGATGTGACTCACCAGAGAGGTACAGTGTTATTACTGTTTTTAGAAGTTTTGATTCTGTACAGAAACCAGAAAAATCCATTGACACGGTCTGTTGTTAGGTCACAAAACATCAGGTATCACTAAGCAATGCACAGCTACGTGATGGTAGAATGTGTCCCAAAGATAGTTGTCAGTCATAGCTGCCTCCTTCATAATGCATGCTTACATTTACTTCTAATGTATGGATTGCTTATCCTAGATTGAGAATGCATTATTGATTCACTGTTGAGTCTTTAGCACTATGTCACTTGTGCACTTTTTATAATTACAGCATATTCTTAATTCTTTGAGAAACAATGTCTTCTGTATTATTGTTTTCCTTTATCCATTGATGACTATCAATTCCAATGTGTACCAAATTGGAATTGCACAGGAATGCTGACCACATTAAAGACCAATAATTTAATGTAGGCAACATCGCACTGTACTCTATTTTTAGTTCTATTGAGCAACAGTCATTCATTAACTAGTTGTTGGTGCTGAAATTACTGCTTGTACACTGCAAAATTCCCTTTGCTCTATTTCTTATTTCAGAGTTAGCTTGTTAATTTTCCTTCTATTTCTCTATAGGTCTCTGCAACTGTCATGGTGCCATTCTGGCAGTGGGTCTTGGTAAAATTTGGCAAGAAAATAGCACTGTTTGTGGGACTTATTGTGAGTGAATTTGTTTGTCAACAAAATTGAATTTTTTCTTTGTCTTTCTGTCTGTGTTATTTATCTGTACGTTCGTTTTCTTCTTGTGTTTGTGCTTTTATATAAAAGTGTGCTTTTTTATTTTAAAGAACATGACCTCAGGTGACCAAACAGAGTAGAAAAGTTGTTTTTAATTGAAAGTTGAATTGTCTTTAACTCAGTATGCCTCTAGGTGATAAATTCAGTTGAGATATTTAGTACATCCATAATTCAATTTATTTTGAAAAGGCCATGAGCACTTGCTGTTAAAATATAGTAGTCATTTCTTTCTATAAAGGGACAATATCCTTGAGTTCCCTTTCAAAGAAATATATGGATGAATTGGCCATGTTAAATTGCCTATAGTGTTCAGGAATATGTAAGTTAGATGCATTAGTCAGAGGTAAATGTAGAGTAATAGGGTAGGGGAATGGGTTTGGGTGGGATATTCTTTGGAGGGTCGGTGTGAACATTTTGGGTTGAAGTGCCTGTTTCCACACTGTAGGGATTCCATGATTCTATCCCTGCAGAATAAATATGTACAATTTGCTAGTTTTCAATTTGCATGTTTCTTTATCATTCATGACATCGATCTATTGTGTGAAGATCAGTTTGCATGGTTTCAGTAGTACTACTGATGACCTGGAGAATCCTCACGTGGACCTCGGATCATAACAAACAAATTCACGCATTGCATTCTCATGTTCAGAAATGCCCTTAATGTCTTTCTAACTTGTAGCAAACAGAATGTCTCCATGCAGTATAATCAATTGCTGATGAGACATGGTGTTTCTTTTCTGTCAATTTATTTTTATTAGAAGTTCATTGCATATAATCTAAATGCAGTGGTCCTTGGTACCTGAAAAGATAGCTGCAGCTTTTTATTAAGGTATAACCTTGCATTATCTGCTTTACCTGGGGGGCAGTTAATTATTGTAGTGAAGGAGACACTGTAACTACCAATTGTAGGTGTGACAGTATCTACTGCTTAGTTTCAGAATGGCATTGTGTAATGATGGGTTAGTCAGAGCTCAGTCCCTGCTCCTATTCCCTAATCTGAGACATGTACACTTGGAACAAGAAGGATTAAAAGTAGTAAATAAATTATATAGCTGTACAAAGAAATAAAATGTGATGATATAGCCTACAGAAGATTGATTAAAGAAATTTTTAACCCCTGTTGCTTGGAATCTAATTCTGATTTATGAAATGGTCCCAAAGCAAAACAGAATTTATGATGAACCCCATATTTGACAAAAATATTTTTGATATTTAAAATTTTACAAAGTCAGACACCAGCCATAAGGACAGCAGTTGTGCTGAACAAAAATCTAACTGGCTGAGGGGGAAGATAAAAAAATGTAAAATAATATGTTTGTGCGTGGTGAGGGTTTAGGATAATACATCTCTCGAATAAGTGATCCAGAATGTATAGTTTACCCTTAAATTCTTACTGCACAGAAAAAAGGTATTTTGATTTATTTATTTTTATTTATATTTTGGGTCTGGTTTATATTAATTTATATCTGAACCGTCCTTCATGCTATTTGATAATAATATACTGACTGTTAATATTGCGTTTTGATCAGTAATTCTCAGTTGAACTCTTTTTCTGATTAGAAATATAATTTATAGCTTGACACATTTTTTTTTTTCTCATTCACTCTTTCACAGTGGTACATTCCACCTTTGATTATCATCGCCACAGTTAATGGTAATCTGCCAGTTATTATTGTCATGGCCATTGCTGCTGGTGTTAGCCTTGCTGTTGCTTTCTTGTTGCCATGGTAAGTTTGTGCAATTATTGACATCGAGCTTTAGTTTGATCTTTGATCCAAAGAAATTTGAGCAATGAGGTAAACAAAGGGATAACTGTTGCAGAGATTCCTGCTCCTCCTCTTGAACTTTAAAGGATACATGGGATATGAGGAAATTGCAGGATTTTGTACTTCCCATCATGCCTTACAAATATTCCATTCACCAGCCCTATTACCAGATTCTTGATAGGTCAAGCCTTTAAAATAAATACTATAAAGACATGAGGCTAAAATGACAATCAGTAAAAAGTGAGTGAGGTAATGGGGACTTTAAGCTAGGTGGTTGAACAGGAATACCTGAGAGGAAAGAAGCAACGTGGAAAGGTGTAAGTTTAGAGGAGAATTTCTTAATAGGGGCCCAATATAACTCAGTGCAGAGTGCCAGCTGTGGAATGAAGGGGCGATACTTAAGAGTAACATCATTTTTTGAAGGTTCAAGGGTGTTACCACATTAAAGACAGATGAAGTCATCAAGGTGTTTTGATGAAAACGTAAGGATTTTAAACTTCAGGCATTTGAATGTGTGCTCCAAGGTGAGGATAGGAATAGAAGGGTGCAAGATGGAATATGCACAGCAGAAATTTGAATGAGGAAATGAAGAAAGTGAAGTCAGCCATGAAAGCATTGAAGTAGTTAATTCTGAAGACATGGCAGGAAGGATAGTGGCAGGTGGAAGTAAAGAATTTGGAGTTGGTAGTGTTAGATTGGAAAGAACCTTCACATGAGGTGGAACTCGATACTTAAAGTTTGCCTGACCCAGTCTCATGGCGGCCAGAAAGAGGGAGAAGTCAATTGCACAGCACACGGTAGAGGGACATAACAACAAGTTTAGGTTTCCTGATGTTTAATTGAAGGAAATTGAGGTTCATTTAGAACTGGAAATCAAATGAGCAGTCTGATCTCTGGTAGTTAAGGAGAGGGTCTTGCTAGAGAGACAAGGCTGGGTATCATTGATTTAGATACTGACCCAATATCTGAAGATGTCATTAAGGGACAGTGCCTCAATAAGGGAAAAAGGGAGAGGGCAAGTATAAATCCTTGAAGAACTCCCAAGGTAACAAAGCACAGGTGACAAGTAGAGTCATTCCTAGAGATCCTCTGTCTATGATAGCTTAGATAATAGTGTTATGACACTGGGCAAATTCCTCTGCTAATTTAAACCTGGCACACAGAGAAGCTCACCTCGCATGTAATCTTTTAAATTTCGAGAGGCAAAGAACTATCCCCAATCTCACTATTTATTTAAGGTAAAAATTAACAATTTTATTCTTCAAGTGCAAAAGAGAGCATTAAAACAAGAACTATTTACAACTCCTTTCTCTTAAAGCTATCTTTTACCTCCCACTCCACAATACTCGTCCCATTTTTTAAAAAAACCAAGATTTACAAAATTAAAGTTTGAAAACCAGTCAGCTTTGTTGATTCTCCTTGGTCGTCTTTTTTTCAGCTTTCTGCACATCTTTTCTTTTGGATAGGTACCTTTCAGAGAGCTATTCGGCTAGCTGTCTGTACTTGTTGGTGCTCTTTGCTGTTCTCCCCCCACTGTTCAAAATGTCCGATTTTATACCCAAGAACATCGGATCATTTCATTGGTTTGATGTCATCCAAAACAGTAAAATTCAAATTTGATTGGGTTTTGGTATCTGGGGCATAATATAAACTGACCGAATTTGAATTTATTGTGTAACGTAACATGGTAATGCAGCTCCAGCTATTTGTTTCAACCAAATATTGCATTTTTAAATTTTTCAGCACACTCTGTGCCTCTCTAGGTCTGTGCCAGTTTCCACTCTCTTTAACAGTACAATACACACCTACACCTTCATAACAATAGAACCAAACAATACCAGTCTCATGGACTGGCAAAATGAGAAAATAACAAACATGCACCATTTTTGTGATGCATGTGAAGAAAGTAGAAATCTGTCCTGCTTTAAAGTGAGTTTTTTTTCATGATATGTTTTGCTTAACTGTGTTAACATTGAATGTTTGATGGGGTTTTCCTTATTTTCAGGATGTTCCACTGTTTTACAGTCAGTTTCTATTGTAAGTAGGCACTGGAACCAATTTGTATGGAGCCAGGTTCCTATAACAACTGTGTACGAGACCACATCATCGAGAGTTAACCGCAACTGAATTTACTTGTCATTGTAGGGGGAAAAATATGGGTACAGTTAGTGTGACTTTAGTGGAAATTCAGGAGAAACAGGTAGCCTTAAATAGCCATGTACTTTATTTATCTGGTATTTCTGACACTCTTTCACTGACATTATATTGAACCTTGCATAAAATACCTATAAACAAGTAAATGAAATTATTAATAAGGTTATTACTATAAAACTTTAAGTGCATGCAAACTGATGGACTTCTTTGTAATGATAAAGTATCCAAGCTGTCTCTGATAGGATATATGTTTGAAAACAAGCAAAATCCAATATGAAGCTAAGTCAATTCTACTCTACACAATATTTCTTCTTGGATGATAGGCTTTTGGAATATTATTCAAGTTAGTATATTGAGTCTGATTCTAAAATCTGGTGTAGTGAAGTCTATTTTTAGAATTTGCAGGTTTGGTGAGCTTCCCTTTTATGTTTGGTTTCTTGTATGACTACTGTTGTACATGCAGATAAGCTAGATCTGCACCTCACCATCTTGTAGGTTTGCTGACTTTAAGAGATCTACAGGACCTGTTTGCTGTAGTGTGGTCAGGGAAAACCACTTAATGGTTGAATAGAAAAGGCATCTGTTTTGAACACAAAGTAATTTATTAATTTTAGTGACTAATTACATGTTACCAGTTACATCGATGTGTTAGGCATTGTTATAGACAGAGGAGAACTTGGGTGTTAAGCCTTACTCCTAGGATGTTCTGGCCACATGTTTACATGACATCATAGAGGATGCTGTTTATGGTATGCCTGTGTATTAACCCTTTCAGATCCTTACACCCTTATTCAAATCCTTCTGCCCTTATTCAACAATTACGGCTGTTTTGATGCTGTCCAGAAAATCTTGTTCTTGTGACAAATCATCCAAAACCCATTTACTGGAATGAACTTTCAAAGCTGCAACTCATTTGTTTTAATTAATATCAAATGTTCTGTTCCTGGTGCTATTTCTTGAGCAGTCATTTTCTTGAAAATATAGTCACCTATTGGATTTAATGTATGGGATACAATCCAACAACAGGGCTTTCTCCACATATAAGAGTAGAGTCATGGAGATGTACAGCATGAAAACAGACCCTTTGGTCCAACCCGTCCACGCCGACCAGATATCCCAATCCAATCTAGTCCCACCTACCAGCACCCGGCCCATGTCCCCCAAAACTCTTCCTAATCATATACCCATCCAAATGCCTCTTAAATGTTGCAATTGTTCCAGCCTCCACCACTTCCTCTGGCAGCTCATTCCACCACCATCTGTGTGATAAACTTGTCCTGTAGGTCTCTTTTATATCTTTTCCCTCTCACCCCAAACCTATGTCCTCTAGTTCTGGACTCCCCAATCCCAGGGAAAAGACTTTGTCTATTTACCCTATCCATACTCCTCATAATTTTGTAAACCTCTGTAAGGTCACCCCTCAGGCTCTGACGCTCCAGGGAAAACAGCCCCAGTCTGTTCAGCCTCTCCCTATAGCTCAAATCCTCCAACCATGGCAAAATCCTTGTAAACCTTTTCTGAACCCTTTCAAGTTTCACAACATCTTTCCAATAGGAAGGAGACCAGAATTGTACGCAACATTCCAACAGTGGCCTCACCAATGACCTGTACAGCTGCAACATGACGTCCCAACTCCTGTACTCAATATTTTTACCAATAAAGAAAAGCATATCAAACGCCTTCTTCCCTATCCTATCTACCTATGACTCCACTTTCAAGGAGCTATGAACCTGCACTCCAAGGTCTCTTTGGTCAGCAACACTCCCTAGGACCTTACCATTAAGTGTATAAGTCCTGCTAAGATTTGCTTTCCCAAAATGCAGCACCTCTCATTTATCTGAATTAAACTCCATCTGCCACTTGTCAGCCCGTCGGCCCATCTGGTCCAGATCCTGTTGTAATCTGAGGTAGCCCTTTTCGCTGTCCACTACACCTCCAGTTTTGGTGTCCTCTGCAAACTTACTAACTGTACCTCTTATGCTTGCATCCAAATCATTTATGTAAATGACAAAATGTAGAGGACCCAGCACCAATCCTTGTGGCACTCCTCTGGTCACAGGCCTCCAGTCTGAAAAACAATCCTCCATCACCACCCTCTGTCTTCTACCTTTGAGCCAGTTCTGTATCCAAATGGCTAGTTCTCCCTGTATTCCGTGAGATCTAACCTTGCTAACCAGTCTCCCATGGGGAAGCTTGTCGAATGCCTTACTGAAATCCATATAGATCACATCTACCACTCTGCCCTCATCAACCCTCTTTGTTTCTTCCTCAAAAATATCAAGTTTGAGAGACATGATTTCCCAAGCACAAAGCCATGTTGACGATCCCTAATCAGTCCTTGCCTTTCCAAATACGTGTACATCCTGTCCCTCAGGATTCCCTTCAACAACTTGCCCACCACCGATGTCAGGCTCACTGGTCTATAGTTCCCTCGCTTGTCCTTACCACCTTTCTTAAATAGTGGCACCACATTAGCCAACCTCCAGTCTTCCAGCACCTCACCTGTGACTATTGAAATACAAATATCTCAGCAAGAGGCCCAGCAATCACTTCTCTAGTTTCCCACAGAGTTCTAGGGGACACCTGATCAGGTCCTGGGGATTTATCCACCTTTACTCGTTTTAAGACATCCAGCACTTCCTCCTCTGTAATATGGACATTTTGCAAGATGTCACCATCTATTTCCCTACAGTCTATCTTCCATATAGTTTTCCACAGTAAATACATACAAAATACTCATTTAGTATCTCCCCCATTTTCTGCAGCTCCACAAAAAGGCAGCCTTTCTAATCATTGAGGGGCTGTATTCTCTCCCGAGTTACCCTTTTGTCCTTTAATGTATTTGTAAAAACTCTTTGGATTCCCCTTAATTCTATGTGCCAAAGCTATCTCATGTCCCCTTTTTGCCCTCCTGATTTCCCTCTTAAGTATACTCCTACTTCCTTTATACTCTTCTAAGGATTCACTCGATCTATCCTGTCTATACCTGACATATGCTTCCTTCTTTTTCTTAGCCAAACCCTCAATTTGATTAGTCGTTCAGCGTTCCCTATACCTACCAGCCTTTCCTTTCACCCTAACAGGAATATACTTTCTCTGGATTTTCGTTATCTCATTTCTGAAGGCTTCCCATTTTCCAGCCGTCCCTTTACCTGCGAACATCTGCTCCCAATCAGCTTTTGAAAGTTCTTGCCTAATACTGTCAAAATTGGCCTTTCTCCAATTTAGAACTTCAACTTTTAGATCTAATCTATCCTTTTCCATCATTATTTCAAATCTAGTAGAATTATGGTCGCTGGCCCCAAAGTGCTCCCCCACTGACACCTCGGTCACCTGCCCTGCCTTATTTCCCAAGAGTAGGTCAAGTTTTGCATCTTCTCTAGTAGGTACATCTACATACTGAATCAGAAAATTGTCTTGTACACACTTAATAAATTCCTCGCCATCTAAACCCTTAACACTATGGCAGTCCCAGTCTATGTTTGGAAAGTTAAAATCCCCTACCATAACAACCCTGTTATTCTTACAGATAGCTGAGATCTCCTTACAAGTTTGTTTCTCAATTTCCCTCTGACTATTAGGGGGTCTATAATACAATCCCAGTCAGGTGATCATCCCTTTCTTATTTCTCAGTTCCACCCAAATAACTTCCCTGGATGAATTTCCAGGGGTATCCTCCCTCAGCACAGCTGTAATGCTATCCTTTATCAAAAATGCCATTCCCCCTCCTCTCTTGCCTCCCTTTTTATCCTTCCTGTAGCATATGTATCCTGCCAGTCCTGCCCATCCCTGACAATGTTTCTGTAATTGCTATGATATCCCAGTCCCATGTTCCTAATCATGCTCGGAGTTCATCTGCCTTCCCTGTTAGGCCCCTTGCATTGAAATAAATAGTTTAATTATTTAGTCCTACCTTGTCCCTGTTTGTTTTATTCTGTCCTGTCTGTCCTCAATTGTGCCGGTCTCAGATTGATCTCTTTCCTCACTATCTCCCTGGGTGTCCACCCCCCACCCCTTCCCCCTTAGTTTAAATCCTCCCAAGCAGTTCTAGCGAATTGCCCTGCCAGTATATAAGCCCCCTTCCAATTTAGGTGCAATCCATCTTTTTTGTACAGGTTACTTCTACCCCAGAAGAAATTCCAATGATCCAAAAATGTGAATCCTTCTCCTATACATCAGCTCCTCAGCCATGCGTTCATCTGCTCTATCCTCCTGTTCCTGCCCTCACTAGCTCGTAGCACTGGGAGTAATTCAGATATTACTACTCTCGCAGAAATTTAAAATTTCTGCTTAACTCCCTGTGGGAAGGGAACTGTTGGGGAAAGCTCGGCATTTTCAGTGTAGAATACCAAGGTAAAAGGATCGCTGCTATTGATTCAATTTGTACACAGCACAATAGTAAGAACATTAACAGGACATGGTTTTCTTTATGGAAGATGCTTCTTTGGTATTGAGGAAAACTTTCAGCTGCAATAACATTAATCCCTGTTTATATCTGACCAACGAAGGTGGCGTGTTCATTTGTGCTGTGTCTATCTTTTTGTCTGACCAACATGTGTCCCAGACAAGGATATCTGATTATTCTGAATTCTTTCTCCAGGTCAATGCTCCCAGATGTAGTGGATGATTTCAGAGCAAAGAACCCTCACTGTGTAGACCTTGAACCGTTGTTCTACTCATTCTATGTGTTTTTCACTAAATTTGCTGCTGGAGCTTCGCTTGGATTTTCAACTTTATGTTTGCAGTATGTGAGCAATTTATTATTTTTACACTAATTTGATGCAGTATCTCTATGTGACTTTTTTTTTGCATTTTTTTTAATCCTAGGTGGTATTCATGACTTGGGTTCCTATATTTTTAAATCATTCATAGATCTGTGTTTAAAAAATTTCTGAAATAGCATTCTCTGTATTTTGACTGCATTTTCCACCCCCCAAATTAAGCTCTTTTGGGTTGTATTCTGGGAAGGAAGATGGCATGGAAAATAATAGTGCTTGATTATCACAGTAGATCCTCCCATATGAGAATCAGAAATGCCACACATGTGGCAAAGTAGGTTATCTAGTTATAAAAACAAGTTTATAATCTGTCAGCCATTTATAATTATTCAGTTTTAAAATGGATGACTAGAACCTAGATTTAAAAATAATTGGCAAGTCGAGTGGTATGCCGTAAGAATTGGTGCTGGGTCCATAGCTTTTCATGTTATATAAATGATTTAAGTGTAAATATAGGAGGCATGGCTAGTAAGTTTTCAGTTGACACCAAAATAGGTGGTGTAGTGAACAGTAAAGATGATTATCTCAGAGTACCACAGGACCTTGATAGGCTGAGGAGTGGCAGATGGAATTTAATTTAGATAAATTTGAGATGTTGCATTTTGTTAAGGCAAGCCAGGCCAGACCTTTATATGCTTAATGGTAGGGTCCTGGGAAGTGTTGCCTAACAACGAGACCTAGGGATGTAGATGATTAATTTCTTGAAAGTGGAGTTGCTGGTATTCAGTGTGGTGATGAAGGCATCTGGCATGATTGTCTTCATTGGTCAGAACATTGTGTCCCAACTCCTATACTCAATGTTGCAGCTGTACAGGATATTGGTGATTTTAGATTACTGTCTACTCGTCTGGTCACCCTTCTACAGGAAGGATGATGTTAAACTTGAGAGCGTTTAGAAAAGACGGAATGAACTGCCTGAAGAAGTAAAGGCAGGTACAGTTATAACATAAAAGATATCTGGATGGGTATATGAAGAGGAAGGGCTTAGAGGGATATGGACCAATGAAGGGCTTTTGCCCAAAATGTAGATTTTCCTGCTCCTCAGATACTGCCTGACCTGCTGTGCTTTTCCAGCACCACTCTAATCTAAATTCTGGTTTCCAGCATCTGCAGTCCTCACTTTTGCCCTGGCCAATAGGACTAAGTCAGACTGGGATGTATGGTTGATGCAGATGACTTGGACCAAAGCATCTGTTTCCATGCTGTATGATTGTGATTCTAAAGTGAAAATTGGGAGATCAATTAATAAAATGTGATTGTACTACAAAGGTGTAAACATGATAGTTTGTTTTCAGAGGAGAAAGTGAGGACTCCAGATGCTGGAGATCAGAGCTGAAAATGTGTTGCTGGAAAAGCGCAGCAGGTCAGGCAGCATCCAAGGAACAGGAGAATCAATGTTGCGGGCATTCCTGAAGAAGGGCTTATGCCCGAAACGTTGATTCTCCTGTTCTTTGGATACTGCCTGACCAGTTTGTTTTCAGAGGCAAGCTAAGAAGAAATGTTAAGATCTTAAGCTAAATAAAAGTGTCAGCTCTGAGCAATAGGTGGTTAATAATTGGTATACAGAATGGGACTGGAAGAATATTTGAGAACCTGACAGAGCACAGAGCACCCACGTGAGGGCCTCGATTAAACATGTCCACACTCGTGAACTGGCCAACTTATCACTAAGAGTGGCTCAGTAGAACCACTACTGATGAACATTGATGGCCCTCAGCCTGAGTACAGTCTGTGCTCCAGCCACCTTCAGTGCTCTCTGCAATTGGTGTTCATCATGGAGGAGGATTGGTTCATCAGTTGGGGGAGTGGCTTCATGTGGTAATCAACCAGGAGCTTTCCTTACTGGTGTTTGACCTGATGCCATGAGATTTCATGGCATCCACAGTCAATGTTGAGGATACCTAATTGTATTCCACAGTGTTGGGTTTGTCCTGCTGATGGGACAGCTGTCTCTGAGGCATTATCTGCAAGGTTCAAACAGGTTGTCAGGGTTATGGAAAGAGTATGAGAGGGATGATATGACTAGGTGAAGATTCTAATGCAGAATTCCAATCTGGCATTAGTTCTAAATGAAACAAATTTTATTAGTCCAGGTGGAATGTGCAGAGGTGCTTAACTGTAAAATGCTGTATTCCAAAATAACCAGTACTTCAGGAGGTCAAAGATAACTGGACATTGGGGCTGGATTTTGGCTACCAAGGCAGGTAGCTCATGTAAGGAAAATACCAACTCTCAAATCTGTCGTGATTTTAAAAAAGTGGCCCAGAACATGCAAGTTTTGCCACTCTGCTGTGGCCGGACGACTGTCAGACCTTCCAACTCCATAATCATAGCGTAGGTACATAATAATTGTAGCTTTTGATACTCAGTCAGACATTTTTAATGGTTCCTGGGGTGGGGGGTATATGAAGAAAGAGCTGTATTGAAACCAGATGCGACTTTGCTTTTCAATGCCTGTAAGTCAAAGTAGTCAGCAGGACATATTTTTGACTGCCCATCTTATAAGTTTAAAGAACAGCACAGGTAATAAAAAAAGTTAAATCATGACACCTGTATAGACTTTATTCAACCATCAAAAGTGGGAACATCTACTCCATCATTTCAGGACTCCCATACTGCTGGCGAAGGCCACATGAAATACAATCTATTTGAACTTGGCTTGAAGTTCAATTGACTCTGAGTCCAGATTTCCTGAATCTCAGTGATCCACTTTCCCCTGCACCAAAGATTGGATCTGTTGGAAGTGGCGGTATGCCCTCTGCATCTGAGACTCTCCTGATATTTTGAAGGTTCACCCCCTGACTCTCAAATCCAGCCTGTCTGACCATAAGGATGTATTGTTTCACCATCTAGTCCCTTGATGCATTTGTGTGTTCTTTGTCATACTTGTAACTGTATGCAGTATTGTTGTTTATCCATCAAATTTTCATTGAACTCTAGGTGTTTGCAACATATCACATTCAAAGAAATTCTATTGTTTGTCTCCTCAGTTTTTCAGGTTACAGACCAGGTTCCTGTGAATACATTTCAGCTGTGGCAATGACGCTGAAGGTGTTGATAGCACCAGTTCCGATAACCCTGCTGTTGATTGGTTTAATAATATTTTACTTTTATCCAATAAATGAGGCACGAAGAAAAGAATTAAAGATGGAGCTTGAAGGAGTTGTGTAAGTGCCTGGGACTAATAGTTTCTCTGATGTTTAAATTGTCTACGTGGTGGAGTAGAAGTGAATGAAACAATACTTTGGTTGAGGTCCAGTTCAGCAACATGTTACTTATAGTTAGATTTTACTGACTTCCTACCTTGTTGTTGCATCCTTTGTACTACTATCACAAAGAACCAGTGATCATGTTCATAACCAACACCATTGTCATTTTAAAAGTAGCAACAAATTAAATTACAGAATAAAAACAGTCCTCTCCACCTCCAGCATCTTCATTTCAAAATGTATACCTGATTGGGGAGTCTTCCCTCACCTATCTAATCCAGTTGAGGAAATCTTTTCATTGTTTTCCTCAATTCCCAAAGGTACAAGTGTAAAACTACACCCATGCCTGATTTTACAAATCCAGTAGCATTGGATAATATTTGAATATTTAAGGCTGAATTATTATTTTTTTTGCAGTGGCTTTATCAGAATCTTTCCACTTTTTCATTAACAGTTAAATTATTGGAAGTTGTGGCTGCAGAATAAGATGACATGCTTGCACTCATCTCTGAGCAGCAAGTGGAGGAATTGCAAAATATATAGTACAGGACGATTACAAATGTGTGGTATATTCTGGGTGAAATATAGACGCGACCAAAGTGTAATGTGAGTGTACACTTTGGATATATGGAAATGAAGTATGAGTCTTAACACCTTTGTAAAATAATAAGTTGCAAAATGAATTTGCACTCATTAATCTGTTATGTGATACTTTGGATCATGTTTTTGCAAGTGCCCCGTAAGCAACTTTATTTGTGGTGAGCGAGAAGTAGTGAAATAACAAATTGGGTTTATTTTACAGAATTCTTAATCACTGGAAGGAAAATGGAGCTTGCTTTTTCATTGACAAATTTAAAATTTAGAAAGGGTCTTAACATGATATTGCAGTCAGCATCGCTGCCTCACAGTGCCAGAGACCTGGGTTCGAGTCCAGCCTTGAGTGACTGTGTGTGGAGTTTGCATGTTCTCTCCCTATGTGAATGGGTTTCTGGGTGTTCTGATTACCTCCCACAATCTAAATTGCCTTGTCACGTCCTGGAAATGTGCAGGCAAGGTAGATTAACCGTGGGATGTGTTAGGGGAGTTGGGCAAGGCATTCGGTTTGGGTGGAATGCTGTTTAGAGGGCAGACGCGCTGAACTGAATGGTCTTTTTCAGGCTGCTGCCGATCACAAATGAGTTATTGTTTCAGCCACATACCCATAGTTAAGGCACTTTCTTAATCTTTGAATATAACCATATGCTTACATTCACTCCCTCTAATGCTCTCAACTGGAGTGCTTGGGTTTCTGTTATCTTTGCCAAATTTTCTTACTGTCCTGTGAAGGTGTACTTTAAAAATGGCTTTATCTATAGTTGATGTTGAGAACAGGTAATTTCTTTTTTGTTTCACCATAAAATTCAAAGTGAACAAATAAACACTAACAATCACTAAAGAAATTAAAATTCTATCCGCCTTTAGCCCATTAAAGGAAGATATAATGGGTGCAGTGGTAGTATGCTTCAAAGAATCCCTCTTCTAGAAAGGCCCCAAAAATGGAAAAATTACTGCTGTAATACCCTTATTCAGAAAGGGAGGGGGAAAAAATATATGGTATCTATAGGCCAGTTAGCTTAACATCCATCATTGGAAAATATGGGAGTCTGTTGTTGAGAATACAGGGATTCTTGTTTTTGACTAGTGGACATAGGAAATCATTTATGGAAGTAATCCCATATTGGGGTGTAATTTTAAAGATCTGACATACAAATGCTTCCTATGATTGCAAATGGCTATTCATATTGTCCTGCATCACTTTTTGATTTGCATACAAATCAAATTGTGAACAGACTTAAGAACTGCACTTGTTCATAACTGAGGGACTGCCTGTAATAGCAGAGTAGTTAGAAATACATACTAAATTTTAAACAGAGCCAACATAGCCTCAAAGGAGTAATCATGTTTGACTAATTTATGATTCTTTTGAGAAGGTAACATGTAGGATAGATAAAGGGAAACCGGTAGATAGAAAATATTTGGATTTGCAAAAGATGTTTAAGGTGCCGCACATAAGGCAACTTGATAAAATGAGAGCTCATGGTGTTTGGGATGGTATATTAGCATGGCGACAGGATTGGGTAACTAATAGAAGAGAGTTGGGATAAAGTTGACAATTTCATGTGACAGTCTGTAACTAGTGGTATGTCATAGAAATTACTGCTGAAGCCACACTTTCATTCAAGTCATGAATACATGTTGTAAGAAGTGAATGAATTATTGACACATTTGCTGCTCTAAAAGAGAAGCCTAGTAGTGAGCATCACGCAATGAACCCACATGCAGTCAGGGCCAAAAACTGACCAAGAGTATAATGTGGGAAAATGTGAGGTTGTGTACTTTGGTAAGAAAAATAAAAAAACAATTTAAAAATGGAAAGACTGCAACACGGACATTTAGGGGATTGTCACGCATCACAAAAAGCAAGCATCCAAATTCAGTAGATAATAGGAAAGGCAGATAGTATTTTGGATTTAAGTTAAGGGAATAAAATATAAAGTAGGGAAATCTTTCAAATACTGGTCAGATCATGTCTGAAATACTGTGAACAGGTCCCCTTGTGTAAGGAAAGCAATATTTGCATTTAATGCAATTCAGAGAAGATTCTTATGAGGAGAGGTCGTGTAGTTGGGTTTATACTCATTGGAGTTTAGAAGAATGAGAGAAGACTACATTGAAACATAAGATTACTGGTAAGCTTGATAGACTGGATGTAGAGATTTGTTTGTGTATGGGATGTGGGGGAAAGAGACTGGAGGAAGAGTCAAGAGAAGATTAATAATTTCTCATTCAATTGCAAGAATCTAACTCTTTTTACACATTGAGCAACTATTCGCTACAATATTTATTTTTGAATGTGACACTATTAGATTGGAAATGAAGTACTAATTGTAGTCATAAAAACAATTGAAGAACCTGAAAGTATCAAAAATAGAGCAGCTTTATGCTGGTCTCCTGAATCATACTGTTGGTTATTGTGTAATTTTATAAATAATGACTTTGTCTCTTTTTGCCTAATAGGAAAAGCTGGGAAATGGAACTGGAAGAGAATACCCTTTAAAAACACCCATCCCCATTGTAAGAACTGAGATCTTTGCAGCTTCTGGCTTCGGTTGGATTGGGATGCAGAATTCTTGGAATGCAGATGTATGGGCTAGTCGTCAAAGTGTGCCTCCTTGTGTATATTACAAAATATGACTTATGAGTGGGCTGAGCTGTCATGTAGACACACCTAAAATGCAGACGTAAAACAAATCAAATATCTCTTTACCCAACACGGCTACACTACAACATGAAACTAAAATAAAGGGAGTTTATATCTTTAGTTTTTTTTACTTTAAAGAAATGTTTTCCAGTTTGTATCAAATGACACACTAACTTCAATTGTCTGCAGAATGGCTTCTTGAGAAGAGCTGAGCAATCTCTAGTGCTTTGAGCAGAGGTGTGCAGCCTGAGAGAATGACTACAAAATTCTTTGATTTCTGCTTTTCTTTGCCTCCCAGTTAAGGCCACAGAGAAAGTAAACAGAAGATAGGATGGAATCCTATACTTCAGTAGTCATGTGCAATAAAAATAACTTATTTATTTAATCACAGTTGAACGGTTGCCCACATAATAAATTTATAGGATGCTGTTTGACAGAATGATATCATTCAATTTTTATATATGTTTTCAGCTATTATAAACCAATTGTGAAAGACCTTGATTATTTTATTTTCAGGTTAAAACCTCTTCTGTACTGACCAACATAGGAAAGTTTTGTGTGTTTTGGAGCAAACTTTTATTATAATTAAGTTTGTGGCAGCATTTATTAGAGGAACTGCTTTAACAAACAAGCCTTGACATAGGAACCAAGCATTGTGGGAGAGGTACACTCAATTTAATGCTGTAACTAAAGCCTAATCCTAAACCCTCCTTTGTCATTTAGTTTTTGTACTGAGCCATTATCTGAAATAATGGTAGAACATGATCAATATAGCTAAATCATTACAGAACCAAGATGCTTGAGATCAGCAGCAATTTGTTTTTGAAAATAAAATGAAAGCAATGCCCTTGAGACAAGCGCTGATGTGTTCTCCTTGTTTCCAGAGGAACAATGTGAGCTGAGCTTCAGCCTATGAACAAAACAATTACATAAAATACATCAGTTATAGGAGCTAAGGGGTATGTCCAAGAATTGTATTAAAGAATTTTTAAAGAAACTTGGAGATAATTTGAACTCTTGATTTCACAGATGACTCAATGTACTTTTTAAATCCCGACTGCACAGTTAGTGGTGATTCTGAAAATATGTTGCTGTTGGAATTGTTTTGAATGCAATGATGTAATTAATGTTACAAGCAGCTTAGAGGGCAGGAAGCTAAACACAACCACTTCCTCCTCACATGTATGACTAACATTTAATGATGAAGAAAGAAGAATTGAGCTGAGTGTGTACTTGGACACTCAAGGATCTGAGCCAAAAGGTATCCTTTGAGTGCTGCCCTAGGATCAGTAGGATTGTAATATTTTTCAGAGTTGGTGTGAAATACGATTCAAAACAAAAATTTAATATGATGTAACTTGTGAAATGTTTATTACTGGACTACAGTAAATAATTGTGTTATTTGATCTACATTCATACGTAGTAAACTTTTACATCCCTGATGAAACTTGCCAACATTATCATGAAGTCCAATGAGCAGAATTATTTCATTCAGTACAGGTAATCTATACCAGTGTTTGTATCTATACAATAAGTAATTTCTCCCTCCTGAGGAGCTACATTAAAGATTGCATTGATGAGTCAAAAACCTCAATACAGGAGAAGGGTGAAGCAACCATTGGAGGCTTATATAGGACTAAATAACTGGAGCATTATCTGAGACATAATCTGTAGAAATGTACAATATGTCTACATTGTATATGTTTAGGAAATGTGATAATTTATTGTATATTAACTATTGCTGAAAAGTTGGTTCCTTTTTTGAATGTTATCTTAAGTTTATATTTTATATATTCTGAACTCGCAGGCTGGGATTTGATGTACTTTTTGTTGCTGCGCACAACATCTCTATTAAAGAAAAGAGATGTGTTTTGAGACTTCTTGGTCAGTAGTGATTTCATAAGCATCTCTTCGAGAAAATCTTATAAATCTAGATTAACTTCTGATCTGTATTTCATTGCCTTAGTTGTTAGTGTTATGGGGGAGGATGAAGGGTCTTGTGGAATAATAGTAGTGCCCCTACCTCTGAGCCAGATGATTCAGTTGGAATTCCATATGGACATGTTATGTCACACCTCCAGACAAAGAAGGTTAATTTTAAAAAAAAACAGCTGTTATTATGAAATGGATAGCATCCTTGTCTCAGTCAAAAACTCTTGGTTCAAGTTCTTAGTGGAGAGCTTGAGGCCAAGGAATATGCATAGAAGTTAGACTAATATTCATCTATTTGTCCAATGGCTTCTTACCAAACACAAACAAATGGTAGGTGGTCAAAGCAGATAAATTAACTGATGATCTTGTTAACCCTGGGTCATCTATAAGCACGCAGTTACAGTATCGTGATTTGGTTTACACACTAAGAACTACATAAAAATAGATTGACTCAGTGGACAGCACTGCATAGAGTTTGCACATTCACCCCATGTCTGTGGGAAGAAACTCTCAGTCTAAAGATGTGCAAGTTGGTTATGAAACACCTATCTGATCCCACTTTCTGGGAAGAAAAACAAAAGAAAGGTGGATGCTGGAAACTAGAAATAAAAACTAACTGATGGAAAATCTGAGCAGGTCTGGCAGTATCTGTGGAGAGAAATCAGTGTTAATGTTTTGGACCCAGTGAGTTCTGGAGGATCATCACTGGACCTGAAACATTAACTGTGATATCTCTCCACGGATGTTGCCAGACCTAGTGAAATTTCCCAGTAATGTGTGTTTCTACTCCCATTTTCTCATATTTGCTCATATACTCGTTTAGTGTTACTTTTTGTAATGCCACAGTAAAGTATTATGATTGATTGCTGCCTGTACTCCCCTTTCAGGCAGTAGGTTCCAGAAATCAAGAAACTGTTCTTCCTTAAATCACTTGTGGGTGGCCTGCCCTTTACCTTAATCTATGCCTCCTGATTACAAATCCCTCTATTAACAGAAAAGTATTCTCTTTACTTCTAGGTTCGTCAAATATTAGGAAAAACAATCCAGGCCACACTAGTCTCTTTTCATAGCTAAATCACTCCAGCCTAGAGAACATCCTAATGAATCTCTAGTACAATCACATCATTCCTGTAGCGCAGTGACCAGAACTAATCACAGTATTCCAACTGTGACCTAATTAACATCTTACACAGTTCCATCTGAGCCTGTCTGTTCTGGTATTCAGTCCTTGGCTGATAGAGACAAGTATCCCAAAATACCTTCATGACTACCTACCCTGCTATCTTCAAGGATTATGGACATCATGCTTGATGTTATATACATCTGATCCTCTGCAAATCCCATGATTCTCCTATTGATACACCTTGGCTTTGTTAGTCCTCCCAAAACGCCTCACCTCTCACTTCCCCAGATTAAGTTCTATTTGCTACTGTTCTGCCCATCAGACTTAACCTGTCTATATTTTCCTGTAGTCTAAGGAATTCTTCCTCACTACTTACCGCAGTATAAATTTTTGTGTCATGTGTGATTAATAACCTAGACAGGAATGTAGTAGGTATAATAGGAGGTCTCAACAGCTATGAGCCCTATCTCCAAACCCCCCATGCTACAGCCACGAGACAGGTTTCCAGTTTCAAAAGGAACTTTCAAACATCTGCATCTTGTCACCAAGCCAATTTCAGATCCAATCTGTCAGATTGCACTAGATCCCATGGGCTGTTACTTTCTCGATCAGGTTCCCAAGCAAGGTCTTGTCAAAACCTTTACGGAGATCTGTATATCCACTTTATCCACTTTATTCATACATTTAATCAGCTCCTAGAAAAAAAAAGTCAACTATGCCCCCGACAAACCCTTGCTAATTATCTTGATTAAGTGGAGATTAATCCTGTCCCTCAATACATCGCTCATTTCCCGATCATGGACGTTTGGCTCACTGGCCTGCAGTTCCCTGGTTTACCCTTACCACCCTTGTATAATGGCACAAGCGATCCTCCAGTCCTCTGTTGCCTTTTCTGTAAACAGAGAGAGATTATTTGAAAATTGTCAGGCTTCCTGCAATATCTTGCATTTCTTCCCACAAAGATGTATTCCTGGGATACATCTTTTCTTGGTCTGAAGAGGACCAAATTTTAAGCCTGCTAATACTTCCTCCCCCTCAATTGTAATTTATTCCAGCAATTTGGTCCTCTTCATTATTCTTCCTTATTGTGTTAAAAATAACACAACACCAAGTTAGAGACCAACAGGTTTATTTGGAAGTACTAGCTTTTGGAGTGCTGCTCCTTCAGGTAGCTGTGAAGCAGGATCATAAGACATAGAACAGATAAGTGTTATGCAACTTAAATGGTATATTGAACAAACCTAGATTGCTGTTAAATCTTTCATGTTTGAGAATGGGTTGCAGGTTTCCGTTCATTAATATGTAAATCCCAGAACTTCTTTTAAGACACATTCTCGAGATAATTTTAGGTTTTATAAGATGACATCTCAGCTCAGACAAAGTATTAAAGGTGTGAGGTTAGCATCTGTCTGTATCCCAATCTTGAATTAGACTGGTTCTACTTCCAAAGTTACATGGATTGACTGCTTGCATTGTGCACTTTTTGAGCAAAATAGAATGTATCTGCAAATGAAAATTCACCCCATAGACTTGTGTGTGTGCATGAAATGGAGGTGGGGGGGGGAAGAGAGAGAGAGAATGAATGTACATGTGTGTGAGAGTCACATTGTGTTCACGCAAACACAATCACATGCATTAACACTCACATGCATTCGGTCTCCCTCACATGCATGCGCGCACACACACATTTTGCTCAAAAAGCACGCAATCAATACAGGCAGTCAAAGCATGTAACGTTTTATAAATTTCTACTTTGGAAATAGAACCAGTCCAACTCAAGATTGGGATACAGACAGACACTAACCTCACACCTTTAATACATTGTCTGAGCTGAGATGTCACCTTTTCTAAAACCTTTAATTATCTTGAGAATGTGACTTAGAAGTAGTTATAGGATTTACATATTAATGGATCAAAACCTGCAACCCATTCGAAAACATGAAAGACTTCAACAGCGATCTAGGTTTGTTCAATAGATCATTTCATTTGCATGACACTGTGATCTTTTGCTATAAATTCTGTCTTATGATCCTACTCCACACCTACCTGATGAAGGAGCAGTACTCCGAAAGCTAGTACTTTCAAATAACACCAGGTTGTAGACCAACAAGTTTGCGATTTCTAACTTTGTCCACCCCAGTCCTACACCGGCTCCTCCACACCTTCCCTGGTGTGATAACACCTGAAAAGTGTCATTTAAAACTTTACCTGGTTCCACCCACAGCTTGCAAATTAGATCCCTAATGAGCCCCACTCTTTTCTTGATTATCATTTTATGCTTAATATACACACAAAATGTGTTCATGTTTTCCTATATTTTGCCTGATAGTGTTTATTGCACCCCATTTTCAATCTACCTGTTTTAAATAACCACATTTTATATTTCCCTAGAGTTTCTAGTGTCCTGAACCCTCAACATCTACTATAGACTCCCACTCCCCTAAATCCTGTGTGTATTTCACAATATTGAGGGCTCCCTGGAAATTTATGATCTTCCTTCACCCTTACAGGCATATTTTGGCACTGGATTTCCACCACCTCCTTTTTGAAAGGCTCCCTCTCATGTCGATTTTCTTTAAAGTAGCTGTAGTTTTACCTAAATAGCCTTAAGTGAGAAATCTTTAAAAATATCATCCCTCCTTATTGCTATAATGGATTCCCTGATAAATATTGCAAGATCACTTCCTTTTCATCCATTCCTTTTTTTCCCCCCAGAATATTAAGTTGTCAGTCCTTCCTCTCCCTCAGCCATGATAGCAATCATGTCACATCTCCATGTGTCAATCAGCACCTTCAACTCACGTACTTTACACAAAACTCTTTATATTTAAATAAATGCCACCCAACTTTGTCAAGCATCCTTGTCTAAATTTGAATATTCCCCTCTGCCCACCAGACTGACTTGGCATTTCCTCCATTCTTGTCTGTGCATTACTCACTATTGTACTTCCACTCTATTTTATTCCCCTGCCAAATGTCTTTAAACCCTCACTGTCACTAGCAAACTTTGTCGGAACAACGTTGGTCATTACAGTTCAGATGCAATTGATTGGACTTGTACAGGTCCAACTTCCCAGAAATAAACCCAGTGATTCAGGAATCAAAAGCCCTCCCTCCTGCACTAACTCTTTGACCACACTCATCCGCTCTATTCACCTATACCTACAAGCATATAATACTGGGAGTACATCTGGGCTGAGTTGCACACCCCATAGACCAGTGACCCCTTTGCGGAACTGGACTGGATACATTAACTCAGCTCTCTTTCCATGGATGCTGCCAGATCTGTTGAGCTTTTCCAGAAATTTCTCTTTCTGTTACAGAAAAATCCTTGTCGAGTACGATGCACCCTGGCGCTTACCTGTCTGCTTCCCTTCTTTTTGCTGATGGCCACCATTCCTGCACCGAATGCACTTCTTTATATGGTGGGGTCGCAGTGCTATGCTCCAAACTCTCATCCCCATGGAAACACTGTTGTGTCTCCAGTAGACATGCTCCAAAACCCTTTTCTCAAACCAATGAAAACATTTCATTTGCTTTATGTCAAACAAGATTTGTTACACTTCAAACTTCAGCAGGATATACCAGTGTTCTTTTCCAAACATCTTCCAGTTAGGTTTTCTTGCCCTAGCCCAACTTAGACTAATTTCTGGAAGATGTTGAATTCAGTCTTGCACAAAACAATATGGATTCTGCCTGATTTCATGTGATATTTGGGCCCATGAAATACTATGGTATGAAATTCAGCTCACAAAACTGCTCCTGAACCTACTTTTTTTGGTATGGGTCAAAAAGTATGGCACTGGAAAAGCACAGTCAGTCAGGCAGCATCTGAGGAAATGGGCTACAACTCTCTTCATCGAGCTTATGCTCACAATGTCGACGCTCCTGCTCCTTGGATACTGCCTGACTGGCTGTGCTTTTCCAGTGCCACATTTTTTGACTCTGATCTCCAGCATCTGCAGTCCTCACTTTTTCCTTCTTCGGTATGGGTAAGGCAGACTTGGTCACACATAATTAATCAACTTCAAAAAGTATTCCAAGCAAATGGACTACAGGTTTGTGGAGATTTCAAGTTGATGTCACATTTTCACTAACTACTATTGCAAGTTTTCATCCATCAAACTATAATTTTGAATTGGAAAATGTATTGTTTACATATGCAAATCGATTTAGAAATGCTATTAATATCATATGCTTGCAAGACATGGGACAAGTTAATACCAAACTTAATGCTCCCAGTGGCTTCTAGCCTAAATAATGCCTCTAGCTTTTTGGCAGCAGTTCTGAAAATCTATCCCATCCTGTTCTACACTCCTATTTACGAGTGTAAATCCTCTGTAAAAAAAAAGCAATAAAAAGAAAAAGAATGCTGTTCTACAGATTATTTCACCTCAAAGCAACACCAAATATTTATTTCCATCTAACGAGGCAAGTTCTATAGATTCCTTTATTGTTGTGACCTTTGTCTTTCAGGGGAATCAGTTTTATGTACACATGAAAAAGGTTACACGTTCACCAGTACCTGCTCTTCCTCCTGTTACCTCTCTTGAATTCAAGTCTGCATAATTTTACCCTTATGGATTATATCTACAGTGTGGTCTCGGTGTTTGGTGGCTGCACTGCACTCTTGAGATTGCCCGACTTAGATAAGGAGTAAGGATATCTAGTTAAGATAGATTGTTGTGTGACTTTAGACTTTATATTTATGTAAGCTTGAACACACACACACACCAGTTGGTTCAAGAACAGGTTCTTCCCTGCCATTATGACAGATGAATGAACACTAACTTTAACTTAAAATAATGCTGATTTGCTAATGTTGAACTTGCCTAGTGCATACCCTGTGTGATGTAACTTGTATGCCCCTATCTAGTTTTTTTTTCCCACCTAATGATCTGTATGTTCTAGCGTACTATGATCTGCTTTTACTACTGGTAAACAAAACTTTTCACTATACTTAATTACAAGTGACAATAAATAAATAAATCAAAATCAAATACATTCAAACAATGTCGCAATATCATGTGACTGTTAATATCAGTTTGGATCATTATGGGAGATAGTAGAAAGAAGCAGTGCTGAGGTAGAAATTGATGTCAGTGTACATATAGAACCTAGCACTGCCTTTGGATGACATTGCAACATGTAGATGGGAAATAGCAAAACAAAGAACAATCCTTGGGGAATTGAGGACATTAGTGCAGCAACAGCAAGACTAATTATTATAGGTTATTTGCTGGCTGATTTGAAGGAGAGAGAGAGAAATATTAGCTAACAGGAGAGCCGAGAGAGGAAATTGGGAATCAAACGTTTAGTGGAAATAGGTCTGAGGAGCAGGGAAGAAGCCTCCTAAACACATAGAGCTCAAAAACCAAAAGGAGATTTTCAAGAGAAATTAGAAAAAAATGTGCAAAATAACCTGAGTTAGCTAGAGGAAGTTCAAACAAGTCAAAGGGAAGGAAACTGCGGAGGCAGATGAGTGAATGATTACAATCTCAGTTATGAAGTAGATTGCTCACATCGGTATGGAAATCATTTATATTTCCAAATTACAAAAATGTTAAATTTATTGTGATTTTAATATCAATCTACAAGCAATTAGTTAAACGAAAACTATGGGTGCTTTCTATATATGTAAAATGACGATACATAATTGTAAGTTTGCACCTTTATGACTGTTATTGTTAGCATTCAATATATTATGTCTATTTTCAACAGTACAGGAACAGATAGCTTAATTTGGAATATGAAGTTTAGGATTGAATTGCATTAGATTTATTTTCACTACGAATGGGAGTACATGTGGCAAGATATAAACTTGTCACATATTGCGCAATCTTAAATACAAAGGTACCGAGGTACAGAATCTTGGATCTATGCCAATCACATCAGTAAAATTATCAATTTAAGTCATATTGTTTGTAGAACATCTCAATGTTTCTGTCACTAAGATTACAGACCAATAAGTAGTGCCTATTAAAACCATATAATCTTGCAATAGTGAGGATACCTGATGGCCAATGTAGAAAATGGAAATAAAAATTACAATATTTAACTTGATTCCAACAATTTATTCAGCTTGTGTGCCACTTTGCATCATGCTTGTACCAACTTGCACAAAAAAAAACCTCAGCACTGGTTGTTTAATGTTGTAATGACTGAGCTGACACAAAGGATGCTTGTGGTAATGATTTGGAAATGAAATTTTGTAACATCTTGCTTGTGCAAGTACATGTTAGTACAATCTAAGTAGGAGAATTATATATATTTAATGTTAGCATAATACCATCAATACAGATCAACTCCAACTAACACAGAGGCTTGACTTCAACTTAATGGCATTCCTTTGTTTGGCATTAAACTATTACAATAAATTATTTCCCTGATAATGGTGACTTTAATTTTTATCCTCCACTTCTGAAGCAAGATATTTATTTCAAATTTATACTGACCTGATCAGGTAAAAGAAATACTGAACTGCGATTTTGCCACCCCTCCCAAGTCCCCATTTGTCAGAAGCAGCAATTTCAATGTCTAGGTTTGTGCACAGAACTAAAATGTATTTGCAAGTGCCATCATGTGGACAAATCAAGAATTACCTGAGCTGGAGTCCACTTAAAAATAAATTCTTGTCAGATAACTGGCTGGTAGAATGGATCAGGCTTATCATTGATTTATAGTTTGCACGTAGCCAACACTGTAGCAACTGGAAGTCTCCTCTCAAGGCTGCAAGGTTCTAATGTGAAATAAACTGGAATAACTAATGCTGAATGGATGAGAAAGACCCCTTGGCAACAAGCCAATTAACAACTATAGATGTCCTGAAATGAAATTCCATTCACTCAGTATGATCAATGTAGAGAGACAGCTGCACTACAATTGTACAAGACTGCAGTGCTACTTCTGCCTTCAGAGCCAGTCAATGCTGGTCTTTTATAGGATATGAGCGTCACTGGCTAGGCCAGCGTTTTTCACCTCTCTCTGATTGCTTTTGAAAAACGCTCTGAGAATAAGTTCCAACTTATTCACAGAAACAAAGAGGAGAATGAGCCTTGGGCAATAGGTCCAGAAGACAAAGATCCTCTACCAGTCCGCACCCAATGCGCACACTGCTACCCTCCGACTAGCAAGATCCACTCCACTTGGTGAGTCAACAAAAAGTGTGGATCAATTCACATTCCTTCGGATCCTTTTCAGCAAAGACAGACTTAGGTGATCAAACTCGACATCGCCTTCAATGTCTCAGCATAGCCTTTCACCATCAGAGGAACAGATGTTTGGTGACAATGACCTTAAACCTGAAACCACACTCATGGTTTACAGGGGAACAGTGTTACAGCTGTGCTATATGTGACAGAGACATGGACATATACTTCAAATTGCCTGAAAAATATCACCAGTAATGTCATTGTAAAATCCTACAAATCTGCTAATAGGATAGGTGGCTTCAACATCAGCTCCTCTCTCAGGCCAACATTCCCAGTATTGTGGCACAGGTTATAGTCAATTAGCTGAGTAGAGTGGGCCATTTTGTCTGCATTAATGACAAGACCTTCAAACCAAGCTCTCTATCAAAGCCTTGTCATGGTAAACAGTTACCAGGAGGGCAGTATAAACACAAGGATACGCTGAAATCTTGCAAAAATTGCAATATCCCCATGGATTCTAAGGAATCTTCAGCCCAATATCAACCAAACTTGGGAAGCAGCATCTGTGAACTGTTTCGAGCAATTCCAACAGGCCCAGATAGAGGCCAAGTATGAATGACAGGAGTGCATGGCAACCCAAGTCTCCCATGCACTCCTATCAATGAACAGCACCTGCCCCTTTGTCAGAGGTTGTGGATCCAGTTGTGAACTATGCAGTCACCTTAGGACTCATAACACTGGAATGGAAAAAGGTCATCCTTCAAACTGAGGGACTGCCTAAAAGAATGTTGTCTCCGGGAGAGAGGAAAAGAGTCACATCACTTGAATTTTCAAAAGTTGCTAAATGGAAATGCTTGCAACCTCATCATTTGAGTAAGAAATTGCACAGTGAAAAGCAATACTTCATTTTGGTTGGGTGTTTAGAGAAAAACATTGCTGGGATAAGGGGTCACATCTTTCTTTTTGCTGTTTATGGTAAGATCTCTCCAAATTGTGATATCGCTCTATTTTCTTCTTTGTATAATAAACTTATGTTCTTTTGTTAAAAGTAAATTGAATGTATTTACACAAAGCTGCGAATGACTGATCACCATCATGGTCAAATTGCGAAAATAAGACTTATGATCCCCTACACCTCTCTGTGATCTGACCTCTCCAGTTTTACCATCAGTGGGATCATAACATCCCTTTGTGAAGGAATCCAGCCATAACACAATGTTACAAGGGATTATAGTAGATTTACAGAATGTTTCTTCAATAAATTATGGATTACACACTAAATACTGGGTTCATGACATTATGAACCTATACCATCATCCTTTGTGCAAAGGAAATAAACATCAAAATCAAATGCAAATCAAATTAAAAAAAGATCCAAAGATACATACATTACAAATACATCCTCTAACACAACACTAAAAACAATGTAATATTTGAAAAACAGAAACTTGTTTTGATTTTTTCTGAGAAACAGGAACTCATTAAAGTGCTGATAAACCGGACATAGTAACAAATCACAGTGAAATCGAAGAATGCAGCTAAATCAACCTGTCAAATTAGATCTGATAATTTAATTCTAACAAGGAAGTTATCAGTATTTGCATCTCTCAGCATCCTGAAGGACGCTTACTGAGATGGAGGATTTCTTTTTCACTAACATGTTTCCCCTATGATATAAAAAGAGAGAATTCAGTGAAGTTTTAGATTCACTGAAATCTCTCTTTCAGCGAACGTTCTACTGCTGCCATATAACAATGACTGGTCTTCCTTTAATCGACTTCTAGATATCTCACTAGTTTCTGCAGCTTTCTAGTGGGGGATTAAAGTTAAATAGTGTTCTAAATATCGATAGATACCTTAAATAATATCAATATTAAATAATAATTAATAAAACTCAGATTTTTCCATTTGAAATAGGGTTATACATTCTCTCCATAAAGGCAATAATGCTGTGATTTAATTTAGAATTAAAAGGAAGACAATGTTCAATTCTTTAATAAACATATACATGATATATCGTCTACACATTTTTCTGAATTTAAAACTCAAGATGCCGTTTCCAAACACACAACGCTGGATAGGTAGATTGTTAAGATGATACATCCACACAGTTACAGATCTCCAGCTTGTAATAACCTGGTTAAAAAGTTGTTTAAAAGGAGAGGTGAGGGGACAGTAATATTTTCAGCTGGTTCTTTACCTTCAGGGGGAAGCTAGCTCACCTCTTCAGATCCATGCATGCATCTGTAAGATCAGTCTTTCTCAAATTAAGTGAGAGAGATCATTCAAGAAGTATACCTGTTTCAAAAGAGTCCCAAAAAGGAGTTAAGATTATAATGCACTTCACCTAAAATCTCTTCATAATTTTATGTTTGTAAACTTCCTAACTTTATCCTCATTAGCATTTTATTTGACTTCTATTTATAATTCTCACACAAGATGACTATAAACACAGATACAATGAATTAATTTAAGTCTGCAGTTCTGATTTAAAATCTGTGAAACGGATTGGACCATACATTTGGTCTTCAGGATCAGGATTGTCACAGATAGAAATGCTGGAAAAATATTCTTAAAATGTGTTTGCATCAGTAATTCTGAATCTTCAAACCCATTCCTGACAACACAAGTGCTGACACAAAAAGCTTCCTACAAGTAGAGTTAAAAAAAGTCAAAAACATGCCCTTCACTGTTAAGTAATCTTAGTTGATTTGCAATCTCTATGTTCCAAAGTTCTTAGCAGCAATCTCTTTTTGCCCATTGAATAACATGTTTGCAGAACATAGATTTTAAAAGCATCTTGATCAAAGTTTCATCTCCTTCCTCATTATTCTCTCCTTATCAACTCTTTCAGGTCAGTGTCAACTATTCTCACTTCTACTCATTCTCACTGCCTATCCTGTTCTGTATCTTTATTTCATTCTTTCCCAGGAAGGAAAAAAACACTGCACCCTTTAGTTCTCTATGGTCTTGTTGTCCTTAAAATGATTTGTTATTTACCAAAATAAACATATAAAGCTGAGATGCGCATCAATTGATATTGTTACTTTGCAGAGACTTATAGGCTCTAGCACTTTCTGATTTGGATGCAATCTATACTCTGACACAACCCCCCCCCCCACACACACACACACACACACAATGCAGGTAGCTTAAGATCTCCCACAAGGGGTCCCTAGATCAAAAGGCATTGTGACTGATTAAGGAAGCTAGCTTGGGAAAAGGGGTAAGATTCCCTCAGAGCCACTACTACTATTGTTGCTGCCCCCAATATACCCATTCTTCAGGATAAACAGTCTGTGGAGCACTTCCTGTCATCATTCACCCTTAACCTGCATTGATCTGTGCTCCCACTCCACTGGAATGGTGTATTTCCGACCTCTCCAGAAACAGTGCTGTGAAAAATAGCTGCGAGCAAATCTCAGCGATGTGGGCTTCCTGCTCCTGGTGTCCTGACCTCATGCAAAGCCTCCTGGTTACCAATGGCCAAACACAATCAGGTTTCCAAGGAGGAGGCAGCGTGACTTCCGAGGCAGCAGGTGGAGATCTTGTTTGCTGTGTAAGAATACTGAAAACATCTTCCTTACACCAATGTAAACATTCCATGGTAGATCTGAGTGATAACGTCATACCTCTAAAATATATTTACCACAAAAAGAAGAATAATTTTGAGATCAGATAGTCTAGTCTACCAAGATCGTCCACCTGGATTTTAAATAACTTTATTTATTTTAAAGCCATATAGGCTTTAAAATGTCAACACAGAATCATTATACAGTAATCAGTTGTTTACAAATTTAAACAAATACTTAAAAGCTTTAAAGCTTAACTATTCGAGTCCTTCCATCTAAAACCTTTAGCTCAAATTTGTGAGCCTCCTTGAACAGCCACAAATAGGTACAATTATTGGAAATTCTCCATTATAATTATTCCAATCCAGAATAATGGCTGGTTTTGTAGGTGGATGGAGTTTCTAGCATAAAGTCTTAAAGTTTATAAACAATTTGTACTTGAAATTAATTGATCTTTTACATGGTTGAGGACTTGTGGGAATTACACATGGAATACCAGTGAAACCTAGCAGAAACTCTGCACCATAATGCATAGGATAGAATAGATCAAATGATGCTTTGGATCATGATAACACACTTTTTAAAAGCCTTAACTACTCACACAGGAACAGATTTCAAAACTTTAACTTCCTTAATAAAGTTTATGGCACAAATCAAGTAAATAATTGAGTCAGCAATAATTTATTTTATGTTATTGGTCATTGCTTATTCTTTAAATCTAATAACTTAAAATGTATTTTGTGGAAAATAATGTTAGTTTCCACAAAAAGAAACTTGGTCAATGATGTCCATTCTGCACACAAATTTTGGTGTAACATGTTTGCATTTGATTTCTTTTGCAGTGCTGAAATTATTAATGTTCCTGAAACCATCATTTTACTGGCTGAAGTGTTTATCTCATTCAGGTAGCATACAGAACCATCACAATTAAGTACTGCAGGGAGGTGTTGAGTGGGCATTACACATGAAGGAGATAGGTAGACTAAGTCACTGAGACAAATGAAAACATTAATAATACTTGAGCTGAAAGTGGAAACTTTAACCAAATATTGCATCCTTGAGATTCAAGGGCTTATGCCCAAAGATGCTGTGCTAAGATGACTTGTCACTGGTTCTGAATGCCTGTCTGCCTGCTGCACATTCCCCCACTTTGTAACTGAGCATTGGGGTTTGTCTCTCGAGCTCAATATTTCAACCTTCAATCTGATAAGTATTGCAGTCCTCTGCATCAGGCAAGAAGAAGCGCATGGCAATTTTTAAAAAAAGCTTAAGAATATGAAGAACTAAGAAATATTTTGGGTTATTCACGTTTCTCTAATCTACTTTGGGACAGTTCGCACAGTAAATGTACAGAAAATTAGTTTATAAAAAGAGTACATGATATTCAAGATACACAGAACACAGTAACTGTTTAATCCTCGGGAATGAATATTAAGGAGGAACAACAAGGAATACAGAACAAGGAAGCAGAAAAATAATCGTTTAAAAAAATCTATTCAAATTGATCTAGAATTTGTCCTTAATCTTAATTGTGTTGATCACCACACAAATACAGAATCTTAACAAACAGAAGGTACTGGAATTCTGTGAACAGAAATACATTTTAAGACTTGAATTCTTAAAGGCTATAGACAAATATTTCTTGAACACAGTAAAATTTTAATAACATCATTAACAAAGGTTTCAGTTTTATAGCTGCTATCTGTAATAGGTATTGATTTTATCAGTGCTAAAGTGACAGTCAATTTTAACCCTATGGCAGGAAAATTACAGTTACAAATCAAATGTTCAATTGTTGGTTTAAATATTTATAAGAATTAATACATCATTAATACATAAGCTTAGCCAGACAAATACTTGTAATGACATCAATCAATTTGCAACAACCTTCCTCAAAAATCATTTTGCATCCATTAAAAAAGTCAAGAGATAAATGTTTGTAATATATCATAGAGTAAATTCAGCAATCCCTGGTCAACGGGGACCAACATATATAGGCACTGTGGGTTGGAGGGCTACAATATTTTAGCTCCACACTTCACCCTTGCTCTTTCAAAGGTCATGTTATAGATTAGAGCAGGGATTATTCAATTTACTCTTAAACCACTCATTTATAATGTATCCCAGTAGAAACAATTCAAATTACTTATTTTTAAAAATCTCAAACAACTCTACCATTAGTGCTCTAACTAGATAGATGATAAAAAGAAAGTAACTCTTTACAGTCTGGACTGATCAGCCATTTGGAATAACATTGCCTCATACAATATATATCCGAAAATGTTCTTCGGAAAGAATCAAGTATTTCACTTTGAAGTAAACAAGTTGTAAAGCAGATCATAAACAGTTTTGTTTGTATTTCCATTTAGAAAGAATCATAAAACAACTTTTATTCTAGTTTTCTAGAATAGATTTTACACTCTTCATCATTAGAGCATTTTATTTTTGGCAGACAGACCATCATATTTAGCTTGACCAAATTTCTAATCGACCTGATATTTATCTCAGATTAAGTTGCAAATCTCAAACATTAGTTGTTTTACTTAAAAGCAAAATACTGCAGAGATGGAATTCTGAAATAAAAGCAGAACATACAGAAAATACTCAGCCAGCCTGGCAGAGTCTGTGGAGAAATCAACAGAGTTAATTTTTCACGTCTGACTTTTCGTCAGAACCGGTAATGGTTGGAAATATAAAAGATTTTGAGCAAGGGAAAGGAGAAATGCTGGAGAAGATAATAAATGGAAGGGTGTGTTGATTTCAACAGACTGAATTGCTAAATTGCTCGGTTGAAAAATGAATAGGTGACATTGTGTTGAGCTTCACTGGAACACGACAAGGAAGCCAAGAATAGGTTGGTCAGATTGGAAGCAAGATGCCAAATTTAAACAACAGGAGGACAAGGTCCAGGCCAAGCTTATGGACTGAATGCATATGCCCCCACAAAGTGGTCACCCTTTCTATGCTTGGATTTCCAAATGGGTAAGTGCCCACACTATGAAAATTAATACAGTATTCTTGACTGAAAGTGCAAATAAAACACTCTTTAATTTGGGAAGAGAACTTGAGGCCTAAGACATTAAGGAGGTTAGTGGTAAAAAAAATTGTTGCATCTCCTGTGGTTGTGTGAATAAGTGCTGCTAGAAGGAGTGTGGTGCTTGGCTCTGACTGAGGATTAAACTTGGACATCACAAAAGAAATTGCTCCTTTGGATTGTTGAAAGAGGAGGAGGAAAGGGGTTTCCTTGCGGCAGCAGGACTGAAGTGGCAGAAGAGGCAGAGAATGATCCAGTAAAAAATGGCAGCTGCTTGGCTGGATGGGTGGGAATAATGGGAGCTGTATTGTGATTCTTGGGAGGGAAGAGAAGATCGAAAAACAAAATTGCTTAAAACAGAAATGGACATGGTGGAGGATTCTATCAATGCTGGTGGAGGAGAAATGGAGAAGTGCAACAAATCTTTGATTGAGGAAAAAGAAAACATATCAGAAATGTCAGTATAGAAGAGTGCATCATTACAACAGATGCAAATTATTTTATTATACAATTAAGGATTTATTTTTAAACTCATCTTGTTATGCTGAAAGTTAGCCAATTTTAAATATGTGGCTTCAGATGCTATTTCAGTAGGTTGAAAATCCGTTTCAATCGGTCGAATTCATGAATTTGAACGAATCAGTATGAAACATGATTTTAAAATGCATCAATAATTAGTCAATCAAATGGTGCAGTTTTAAAGATGAGGTTTTTTTTCTGATATTATTGTATGTAGCTAGGCATTCCAGTTTGCATTGACTTAGCTTCTAAATCACTAATAAACTTCATTGATGGGTGTAAAAGTTGTAAGTATTTACAAGGTAGAATTCTAAGTAATGTACAGAAGCTGGTCTTTCTAAATGTGCATCTCAAAGCTGTCTAGAAATAATGACGGCAGAGGCTGAACAAATATGCAAGTCCTCAAATGAAGCAGATTTCTCAACTTGGGGCTGACAGTTGATAAAACTATTATTAACAATTTGAATATTCACTTCCTTTTCACTTCAAAAAAAAACTTTATTCTAGAAGGTCTTCACCAAACAATTCATCCCTTCCATTTTCATGCTTATACATTTATTTCCCTTGTATTGATTTTGACCACTGTCCCAGTCTTACAAAATTTCCTTCACCTCACTTTATTTTCCAAAATCATTGGCAGTGGTTGATTCTTGCACGATTCTTTATCGACAAACTTATAGCCATATTGATAATGGAAATGTCTTGTAATCAAGGTGCACCAAAAAAAAACATTGCACCTTGCTCCTTTGCTCCTGCAGAATCAGCCAGTTCCTGTAAGTCAAGTGAGCTGCATTCCAAAATGATGGCTTTGAACAAAATGAGGCATTACTTTGAGTTATAGCAGATAGTCTAGCAACCAGTGGAAGAAGCATTCCACCTTCATTTACATAAGTGATCCTTGATAGTTTACTTATCTATTCAAATTCCCCAACAGTGCAAACATTCTACCTACATCAGCCCCCTTAGTTTATTCAGTCTTCAAGGCTAAAATTGAAATTCAGTTGATAAAGGTCTAGGCTTTCACCCTGTCTGTATCAAGTTTCAAGTTGTTGCCAGTTGATGCTGCTGAAGGAATCAGCTTTTTTTTCCCAAGAGTCTATCCTTCCCAGCCTTCCCAAAGTTGTCCTCTGAAATTAAACACAGAACAGGCTCAAGAAAAAATACAGCTGGGTTTTAACACATGTTAACGCACAAAAGAATAGCCAAGTTGGTGATGACAACATCTCGAGACAGAATATATCACAAAGTCCAGTAAAGGGTTGTTGCAATGGATGAAGGAAAGATGGTTTACGTTGGGACACAATGGCCATGAAACTCCAATTGGGGTGGGGAACCCTATTTCCAACCCTGATCAGAGAAAAAGCACTTATTTATAGTTTGATGACTTCTACACTGGAAATTCCTGGAGAAGAGCCTTCAGTTAAGAAACAATGGAATCCTTTCTGGGAATCATCATAGCCAGTATAGGCCCCTCAGCCCACATAAACTAATCCCATCTGCCAGCAAATGGTCCATATCCTTCTAATCCCTATCTGTTCATGTACCTGTCTGAATTCCTCTTAAACTCTGTTAAAGTATCTACCTCTAGCACCTCCATTGCAGCATGTTCCAGGCACCTACCACCCTCTGTGTAAAAAAACTTTCCTTGCATATCTCCCTTGAAACTTTTCCCCTCTCACCTTAAACTTATGATCCCTCGTATTTGACATTGCTACCCTGAAAACCCTTCAAAATCTCTAATTGTAAAAGGGCTTTATTGAAGACTTCAAGTGGAGATTAACTGTCAATCAGCATTTTCAACTTTCTGGGTGATTTCCTTGGGATCACCTGTGTCAGGATTTCTGCATAGTCCCAATGCATAGCTCCTGTTTATGCTGACGCAACAACTGTCAGATGTGTTAAGCTATAGGTTTCATGCTTGCCTTACCCGGAGGAACATAATGCACAATTCTATTTAAAAGATGACAATTACAAACAAGCATCAAAAGAACAAAGACAAGAATCCCAAACATGTCCCTCAACTGCTCCTATAATTTCCAGTAGCCCTTTTTTTACATTCTAACATTTCACAATAGGAGTAGAGGTCTATCTTATGGCCAAGAAAAAAATACATATGAATATAGGGCATATGATCTATCAAGCCTGCCCCACTAAATAATATTGTTCTTGACTTTTGGATCCAATTCTACTCTCCTGTCTGCTCTCCATATACCCTGATTCTCAGAGACCAAAAACGTATCTATTCCAATCATAAATGTGTTCAAAGATGAAGCACCGACAACCCTCATGGACATCACATAATAGCGGTAACCAAAGCAGCACTGAAAGTAGGATGATAAGTTAGCCACTATTTTCAGATTACCATAGACCTGCTTCTGCCATGTTGCAGGCTTCAGAATTTATCCCAATATGGGAGAACTCAGAATGAGAAAAACAGTGCAAGTTCTGATACAATAAGACAAGTAAATTAATCAAAGCTTACCCATTTTTCAGCAGCCTCTAGTGATCCCTAAGAACCATGGATTAGGCTGCTGCAAACCCTGACAAACTGAGTACAGTATACTCTTCAGTTTTTGTCTAATTTGATATCAGGCTCTTTCTACAGGAGTAGGTTCTAATTGATACTGCCCAGGGGTTTCTCATCTGTCCTAAGCAGGCATCTCAGGTATTTGGGGGTCATTGGAAATTTCTTTGCCAGAGATAATGTTATGCATTTCCCAAAAAAATTAGCTTAAATCAGGGATTGATCACCCCCTCCAAGCTAAATTAGTTACATCCTAAAAATAAAAAAAAATGCAAGACAACCAAAACAATGGAGGTGTATTAAGTGTAAATATGAAAGATAGTTAGTAAACGTTGCTACACCAACAGCACTTCAAATAAAAAAAAAACAAACTCACAAACTTTATAAATGCATGCAGTATTTTAGCAGGCTAATCCAGAAGAAGAGAAATAAAGAATGTTTTGAGTTCTGCTTCACTGAGAAATCAGTACTGGTGAAAAGAAAGGTAAAAGATAATTGTTAGGTTTATGGAATCAGAGTGAAACAGTTACTACACATTCTACAGTACAATGTAAATCAGTGTATTTTTGCTTTGAAAACAATGTTTAATCTGATAAAATTCTTGCATGCCGCTTTACACTTCCAGTTAGATTTCAGTACCTGCTAGGTTTAAAAAAAAATTTCTAGCCCGAGGGACTAAAAAGTTTTGGTGGCCCTCCACATATAGAACATAAAACAGTACAGAACAGGAACAGGCTCTTTGACCTACCATGTCAGGTCAACCAACATGCCATCCTAAATTAATCCCATCTGCCCGCATATGGCCCATATTGCTCGATCTTCTGTCTGTTCATGTGTCTGTCAATATTCTCCCTTAAAATATTGCTACCATATCTGCTTCTACCACCTTCTCTGGCAGTGCATTCCAAGCACCCTACTCTGTGCAAAAAACCTTGCCTCGCATCTTAATCCCACGTCCCCTAACATTTGTCATTTCTACCTTTGGAAAAAAAAAAGTCTGATTATGCACCCCATCCATGCCAGTCATCATTTTACACTCTTCGATCAGGTTACCCCTCACTTTACATTTTATGCAAAATGCAATTGATTGCCTTGCAATGTCAGCCATCAAAACAAATGTATAGTGAAATGGATAAAGAGAAAGCATTTATAGACATAAACATTTATAACCATAAAACAAATTGTATCACAGTATATCAGTGGGAACTGATCTAACAACTGGATGCAGTTTTTCTGTATTGTGGTAAGTTTACCAGGCTGGGCCTCCTATGCCTGTGCAATAATCATAATTACTACAGTGTAAAACTTTCTCTGATATTCCATGGGTAATGTTTAACTATGGATGATATTATTTGGAAATGAAAAAAACAGATTTCATCAAATCTACCTAATCACACCTCATTGAATTACTCCTGGCTGAAACGGACTTCCATTGTTAACATACCTCTCAACATCTATTTGTGCCGTTGTTAACTCTGATTAAACAGTTTTCAGCTGACTTTCCATCTTCCATCTGTAACCAGTTTGACTAGACCATCCACCTTTGTTTCCACATCCCAATATTTTAATAACTAATAAATGAATTTGGCCACAGACTGATAACAAAAAAGAAACATTTTGTGGGCTCTGTGTCATTTATTTGTGAGACAAATCTTGAATTCATGGATTTTAAAAAGTACAGATTTAATAGCTGGATCCAGTTTTTCTATATTATGGAAATTACAGGATAAAGTTGGAAGCTGATTTACACTTCCCCAAAATACTAGCACACATTTCCTCAATAATGACAGATTCTGCTTCCTTCTAATACAGCTAGACCCTATTGTCCTAAACTTCATAGTTTTTCTGATCTTCTGTTCTGATAATTCAGACTCTACAAGCTGACTTTGAAATTCTGTGACTTGTCACTGTGCTTGTACTCATTTCTCATTATTCCTCCCAAAATGTTTCCCCTCTTTGCAGTAGAAAGCTGGACCCCATTGCATCTATATCTTCACTGAAGTTCAGGTGTGCCTGGCGGACATTTCCTCACTCCGAATAGGGCGAGTGGCTTAACATTGTTTTGAATGGCTCTAATCACTTCCATTCTACTTCCTGCTAGCTTTTTTTTTATTGGTAGCTGTTTATAGTCTATTATAATTGATCATCAGTAGGTTTTCTATCTAGTCAGTTATAAATGTGTCACTGCTTGACAAAAGTAGGAATTGAACAAATCAAATGCAACTGTGATGCTTTCAATTTCATCACTTCTAAGTTTGACAGATGCTAAGGACTATATTTAAATAGATAAATCAATTCATGTGTAAGTAACTGTTTCTTTGAATGGTCTGTACGAGTACATATTTTATATTTCAGTAAATCTCAAAAGTTTTATAAATTTCATTAAAAAGAGAGAGAAGGCGTTGCATTAGTCCATGCTGATATCAGGCTTTGCATGCAAAAGAAAAAATAGCAAGCAATTGTTGAAGCAGCAGAGCTGTAGACAAATCTGTTGGAATATTGCTCACACAACTCACAAGGACTTGGTGTTTGGTCTCTTCGTTTTGGGCCATTTCCGGCGCTGATATTGCCTAGTATTTAAGCAGCAAAGACAAAGCAAAGCTTAGCATCTCAAAGCATAACTGAAAAAAGGTGAACCGTCAAAGTTGTTGTGATAATATAGCCTTCTTGGTGATACCCCAGACTCGAGGTATTAACTTCCATTCAAGATCTTGATGCAAATTCAACTCTCAGATAAATAACGAATAGAGTAAAAGCACTTTAAAAATAGAATACTTTCCATACTTACCAATATCTGGCTTTACCTAATGTCTTATCATATCATGTAACCTCAGTTTGATAATTCCATGTTTTATGCATAAAGGACGCTTGCAAATCTGAGATGGAGGCATATTGGAAAACAAGTTCTGTGGGGCAGAGGTGCTTCTTTCAAGAAATAAAATAACCCCAAACTTACACTTGTTGGTACATTCGCATTGTTAGTCAATAAGATAAATTAGTACATTTTCAAAATAGATACAGCAAAGCATATACATTGTAAATTTATAAAATTATCTAAGCAAAATATGAATAAAGTACTCATATCATTTGTATTGCATCATCTAAAAATGTGTTTTAAGAGACCTGTATAATGTTGATTACAATGGAAGGCCAACCATATATACTTAACAGTTAATTAGTTTGGACGTCATTCCATAATAAATCAACTTTGCATGCAATGTCCAATTTTGGGAATTAACTTGATTCTGTTCTGCAACAGACATCCTTACCAATTTAAAACTATGACCCTCAATATTTTCTTTTACATTTAACAAAAGTTAGGGGCTGGAGCAAGTCTGAAGTGTTTAATGTGCATTTGTTTGCTTCTTATTCGGAAGATTTATATTTTGCCTGCAGTTATCTGTTCCAGTATTAGTTTGCAAAGAATATGTTCAAAATTAACACATGTAAAGTAGAATTTTTTTCCTAAAGTTTAATCCTTTCAATTTTGAATTAAAAGAAACTGAACACTTCATGGATCTTTAATCTGCACAGCAGATTAAAATAATTAGAACAAATATTGGCAAAAAAAAACTGAAAGGGTGAGATAAATTGAGAAGCAGGGTTAAAGAAAAGAATGAAGTGTCCCTGATTTTTAGGGCATTTGTTTCAGATAGAGAGAGGTAGGAGGAGATAATGTCTCAGAGAATATTATTTCTATCCCTGTGTTCTCCTTTTCTTGAAGATTGGAGGCACCTGTCATGTATATACAGATCTCTTTCTAATGGTGTGCAATAAGAATGTAATTATAGGTGGAGAGTATATGTTTAAAGGGGACAGATTAAATTAGGTATCGAGATAGAATCAACAAAAAGGAATACGGTGTTCAAAGATTGGCAAACGGAGACTGAGGGTCAGCTTCCCACACCAATGTGCAAACGCCATAAGAGACTCGGGAGGAAGAGTAGCGCAGATAACGCAGATCTTACTAGAACCAGGTGAACAGGCCTGGCGAGACGGGTCGCTGTTCTGGGGCAGCTTTGTGCCTGAACTAAAAATATATAGTTTATGATTTCTTTGCTCCTTAGACAATCCTTGGGACTGAGGGTGACCTCCTACTCAGCAGTTGCTCGTCAAGGTGGATAAGTAATTTGATCTGTAGGCTGCGAAAGATGGGACAGGTGAGTGGGATGCTTGGATTTTCATATGCTTTTTCCATTGCTTCTATTTGGCCTCCCAGGGATTTGTTGGAGATGCTAAATTTGGTTAGCACCTTCATTGACGCTTCTTCATTAGTTTGAGTGGTCCTAGGCAGAGATTCTCTCACGTTGGGGAGGAGATTGCTTATTTTCTGGGAGTCTTTGAAATTATCATCAAAATGTTTCCTTTACCTTCCTAATAACTGCTTGTCACGATGAAGCCCTAAGTATAGAACATGTTTTAGGAAGCTTGTGCCAGACATGGAAACAGCGTGGTCCACCCAATGTAGCTAACCAGTATCTCAATGCTGAGGATATTGGCTTGAGAGAGGATATTGATATTGGAGTGCTTAGCCAGTTATTAAATTTTAAGGAGTTGGAGAGACATCACTGATGATACTTCTCCAAGGATTTGAGGCATTTGCTGAGCACATCCATGTCTTTGGTACACACAGACGGACTGATAACACTGCGGTCCTGTAGACCATGAATGTGATGCCAGTTTAAGATTTTTATCACCAAAGACTCTCTTTTTCAGACAGCTGAAGGCTACACTGGCATTGCAGAATTACAGATGAAATTCTCATTGAGGGGCTCCAGAGATATGAGAAATTATCCACTATATCCAATGGCCCACTGTCATTCCAGAGTGAGAAGGAGCTGTGTTGGGAGATGAGAGAAGGCTGGTAGATGATCTTTGTCTTCTGAATTTCTACAATAATCTTCCTTGAATACACTGCTGATGGTGTGGAGCATGGCCTCTTCAGTGTATACAATTTACATAACAGTGAAATTACAGATAACTAGGCGTGTGTACAATACGTAAATGACCAGTGGGTCAGATGGCATCATGCTTAATGCAACTAACTCATATCAGCTTGATTAGAAAGCATGATTAGAGATATTTGTGGACAAAATCTTGCCAAATCCATATGATATTCTTCTATTATTTTAATGGAGGTACTAGGCCAGGTTTAAAATAGTGAACAGAAAAATGGTGCATTAAATGTTTCCCAGCTGAATTCAATAAACATTTTTCACCTTGTGGTAGTGAAAATCTCAAGATTAACTGAGAAGCAAAGCATAAACACCTATTCAAAATGACAGGAAATTATTTTGAAGGGTGAAAAATGTGTTATCAGTTTCCAATTATCATGGTCAACATTTTAATCTCCAACACTAGCAGAAATTATTACAAATGACACAAAGTGGAGGGAACATTAAATTTTATTGACTTGCCAGTGCAGGGAGCAGTGGAAGTCAAAAAACCTGGAAATCCAGGGAGATCTGGATTATTTTGCACATTGTTGGATTTTTACCCAAGGCTTTATAAACACTGGATCAGAGGCCAATGACATGACACTGTGGACTTTTCAGAAGGGAATCAGAGGCGTGGGAGCAGAGCAAAGTGGAGACTGGGCTGCTCGATGGAAAGTGGAGGCTTTGATGGATTAGAGGCTTAAGTAGGTAAGGAGAATGGAGGTTCATTGGGAAGATTAGTGACCTGGGGACACAAGAGATTGACCACATTCCCCAGGCCTTCAAAAGGTCATTAGGTGGACTCAGTAACCTCGAGTCAACAGCCTGGGAGTAGTGGAATCTGAGACCTCAGTGGGGATGTTTGAGGCAGATTGACGGGATTTGAAATGGTGTCTAATTTGGTGGGTTGATGAGATGGATATGCTGGGCCCAACAGATAAGTTGAAAGGTATCTAGCTTCTGATGCCACAGTCCCTTACTTGAATTTAACTGGTAGATTTTCTCCAGAGTAGGGAAACATGGCTATCAAGAATTACACTTTAAATAGCAAACTGAAATAAGACATAGATCTCACTGCAACATTAAAAGTGCAAACCACATCATCGTAGGAGTAGGCTGGTTGCCCATTTTCCATTTTGAATTCAATTCAACTTAAAAGTAGGACTGGAGTAGGGATTCGGATTTTAATACTCGTGTCTCCCAATGGAGTGGTGGCTTAAAGTTTCCTCAAATATTATAATGTTGATTGAAAACAGGTAGAAATGTTCCATAGTAAAACAAAAAATCAAAGCTCCATTAGGTGAAAGGAAATAAGATTTTTTTTTTTTAAATTACCTGTATTGATTAAACTTTTCTTCATCTTTTCCTCCTAGACAGGGAAGAAACAAGTTTTGTAGAACAATTAGAAGATCAGTAGGCAGATTTAAATTAAAGTTAAGAAGTGACATTTTTGGTCATGTAGGATGGGTGCAAACAATCATGTTTGACAACAGTAGCACAGAGAGATTAAGGGTATGGCCTGCTCACTCCCTCAGAATGGCCAGTTGCCATCAGGACTGGAACAAGCCCACCCTGTAACACATTGGTATAAACTGGCAGAGAATTTGACCTTTACCCCTCAGTATGAGAATGCCCCGCCCTCAGGTACTGCTGTCCAATCAAATGGCGTTCACTAGTAGGTACTGCCAGGATTGTAAGGGCACACTGGAAAATCACTACTGCCTCAGAAAAGTAACTTCCAAGGTTTTAGGGAAGGAAGAGATTGTACAATGCAGGGAAATGGCTTGTTTGGTTGGGGGGGGGGGGGGGGTGCCTTGGGGATTACACAGAACATGAAGTGCGGGGAGTGGGGTTGGGTGATATCTTGGGGGGGGGGGGGGGGGGGAGGTCGGGGTTGAAAATTGCTGATGCATGCAGGGTGTCCCTGAATGAGAAACCCCACTTTCTTACTGCTTTCTTCCAACTAGGCTGCAAAATAAAAGATTGACTTGCTCACTCCCACTTTACTGCCCATGTCAGCTACATTATGGAGTGTGTAGGATCGTATCCAGGTCGATAAGCCTGGTAGAATGCTTTGTTTCCTTTATTTCCTTATTTAAATATGCAAAGATGGCTGCCAATTCCAACACATCTAGTGTACTGTGGAGGCTAGTTCAGGAACACATATGAAGGCATCAGACTTCATATGAAGCCAGCTGACATAGGCTAATTACCTTCCATCCACCAAAAACATGCCCAACTAACGAGAGAGAAATCCAGCTAGAAGTAGATCACGCACATGTGCAAGAAACCAATGTTAGAAAAAACACGAATACGAGCTTGGAGTACAGATTTTTCATATACTTTCAACTTATAGGTCCAAAGTTTTTTTAGCGAGTTCATTGACATTTTACTGAGATTTATAACAAATTCTTTAGCCCTTTGACTAATTTAATCCCTGTGAAAGTTAATATTGATGGTGTATGGAAAATGAACTCCAACTGTAGTTAATTATTCTGACAGTGTCAGCCATAAATTTTAATATGGGCATTAACTTCTGAATCACTTATACACGTGATGCAAAAGTTAATGGCTCCCTAATGAAAATACCAAAGGTAATTTGAAATGTAACTTCAGAAATAGTTTAATTGAATTACTAACAGCTTTTTGTTTTTCCATAGTGAGATCTACAAAATACAAACTTAAAGCACATGAATAATCGTTACATGGATTTTGTTTTGCATATTGGTTACAAGACATAGCAGCAGCAGTGCATGTGTTATATTCGGTCACAGGAATACTGGTAGGTATCTGTACCTGTGTTCATATTTCTGGTCCGTGGATTACACTGTTTAAAGCCGCGGCAGGTTCGTAATTCCATAAGTTGTACATGTAACTGGTTCAAAACATCTCGATCTAACATATTCACTGCATTCATCAGCTATGAATGGAAAACAAACTTTGATTATGCATTAAAACAATTTAATTTGGATAACATTAACAAGAATAACACATTACGATTCCACTAACCATTACAGGACATGTGTAATGCACAATGATAACTGTTTGCTCCTCTGCTTTCAAAAATTACTATTGTATTAGCTACAATTCAGTGCCAGTGCAATTTCTCAAGATGCAGTTTGGGCGAGTTCGCAGACGTGGCCTCATATTACTGAGTAAATAAAGTGTATCAGATCCCGTAACCAATTTGATTAGTTTGGTGGGAATCTATAGATAGCATCAGCTTTAATCAAAATTTACTCTCATCAGTGTTACTCGAATTTTATTGAAAAATCATCTCATGGGACCTGGGTGTTGCTGGCTGGCCAGTATTTATTGCAAACCCAGATATAAACTTGAACGTCTATACCAGGTTACACTTCAGTTTTCTCTTCTCTGTTGAGAATAGCTCCAGCCTGGTATTTTTCTTAACAGGTTAAAATCACTAATTTTAACAACTGTGGTAAACGTGGTTTGCCTTTAGCCAGTAGATCCAAATCCTTTTCATAATTAGGAAATCAGAACCGTCCATTGTACAAGAAGTGTGGTTTAATCAAGGTTCTCAAACCAACTGTCCAAAGCAGACAATTAGTACCTTTAAGGACGTGAGCGGATTTTCATAATTGTGCAGGAACAGGTGCTGAGGCAAGGGTCCTCTTGTGGCACAGTAGTAGTGTCCTTACATTTGGACCAGGAGGCTGGATTCAAGTTCTACCTGTTCCAGAAGTGTGTAATAACTTCTCTGAACAGGTCAATTGGAAAAATATATTAATTTTAAAAAAAAGTAGAGGGGTATGATGCCACAAGTAATTTGCATTCAACCAGACTGCCATTAGTTGTGAACGGATGGAACAGCATAATGCATTAGATTCAACCTTTGTGTTATCCTGAATAGCCTGCAGAAGACATTTGAAAATTTATGACAGAACATCTTAAACATCACTGTGTGCTGTTGGAGGGATTTGCTAAAAGCAGAGCACCATTAATCTTGTGTCACTTAATGGAATATCATCCTTTTCATTCAATTTTATTTCATTTCAAGCAATTCACTGCTTGGCCACTCAGTTTCCATATCAGACTGAGCATATAACAATTACAAGTATGTAATTGAACTCATAAGTATAATCAATTTGCACAGATTTTGTTGTAACTTCTATCTTTTGTAAAAATTCTAAAATTAAGCACAACGCTGGGAGGTAACTAGTATTATTTTCATTCAGTGTATTGCAAAAATCCAGTGAGTTGATTATTCTTGCTTACCTGGTAAGGATCTGTGTTGAGGTCAAAGTATTCCAAGAAACCAGTGGCAAACTCACAGAACAGGAAGTTGTGGGTCTCATTGTAGGTCCTCAAACACCAGTAAGTGTTGTTATTCGCACTGGTACAAGCACAGAATGGCCCCACTAAAACAGGAGATGATTTTAATTAAAAAATAATATGTCAATGTCCAGGTGTGATGTTTGCACCCACCTTCATTGCTTTGTTACTTCTAGTGTCTCTATGATCTCTGGATTTCAGATCACCCTGTTCAAGATCAGATTGTAGCTGCTATGAACCACTATTTTCAAAAACCAAAATATTTTATTCAGCTCTTGCTAAAATCTTTGCACTTGCCATCTCACTCAAACAGGTTTAAGCAGTGAGTAACCTCACCCTTCTTCAGCAAGAGCCGAATTTCGAACGCCTGTGATTTCTAATAATGAACTTGTATACTTCCAGCTCCACAACGCTATCAATCTGGCTCTACTACCATTGATGCACTTATCCACATCATTCTTGGCTTTACACTGGATATCAGGAATTCTTTTGTTGCTGGTCCCCAAGTTGTATCCCAGAGAAATTTGATTAAAACTCAATTTCCTGCATTCCACATGCCCTAATCATACTTGTCTATCAATCTCCTCTTTATTCATTTCCACTGATTCCATCTTCTTATGATCGTCACTTCACATTCACCACATACATAACCCTTCAGTACTTCATTCAATCCTACCTTCTTAATCTCCTTTAATATTATATCTTCTTTTTTTTTAAATCTTCCAAAGTTTAGCATTCTGTAAATGAATCCATACTCTATTCCATATTCAATGGTAGAGGCATCATTTACCTTAGTATGATCGTCTGACCTCATCTCTAAACCTCCTGTACCTTGCTTGTTCAGCTCCCACCTTTAGGCATTTTTATAAAGCTCACTATTTTTATTACACTATTGGTCCATTCTCCTAATGTTTTCGCTATTCTTTAGCGTCACTCTCATTCAAAACCCCTTTGAATATTTTCTCTGTTAAAAACTTCAATTTAAAAAAAATCAATTATTTTTCTTCTCTTATGGGATTCTCACTGCAGGTGTTCCACACAATTCTAGTCCTTGTAGGCCTGGTTATATCCAGACCAGTTTAGAATACAGTAGACTACCCTGTGATCTTACATGTCCAGTATGGGGGTGTCTGCCAGTGCTGGTTGTCATGTGTGAAACATGTGAGACCAGGCATACTGCATGTATCATTATTTCGCAGTCTCTTCAGCATTTTTCGCAGCTTCTTCCTTTTTCTCTCATCCTTAAACATCCAAGCATTTTCATTTTTATCCTGGTTTCCTTTCCTTAAGTTAGGAACAGAAAAGGGAACAACAGCTCAGCATACCTTCTGTCAAAGTGATGAGTGTACCTTTTTAAGCATCCATCAAATTCTTCCTTCAGAATTAATTTTGTTTAGTCTTTTACTTATTGAATTCAATAATCATTAAGTTAATATTTCTGGATATTCATTAGGTCTAAGAACTTAAAATAAGAGGCAGTTAACATAAAAAAAAGCTCAAAAAGTCTTCTATTATTTTGTGAATAGTAAGCAGATGTTAGGAAGTGAGGTGGGGGATATTAGAAATTAACAGGGTCATACATATTTCAAGGAACAGGAAAAGGCCTGATTACCTAATTCATACTCTGCATTGATGCTTACAAAAAAAAAATCCCAAAATATCAGGAGTGGATGTTATGGGGATAGGCTGAAGGAGAGAAATTAGAGAGATATGGTGGGTGGGTGGTTGCTTTTCCAGATTAGACAGTGGGAGACACTGGTTCAAATGATTGGTGTTAAGGTGTCCATTTTCAAACTTTCTGCCAAATCTAAAGGTGCGAAGAATATCAAGGATGATGCGATGATACCAATTGCCAGCAACAGGACAAATTCTAATAAAATGGACAGACAAGGGAAGGTGGTGACATAATGATAATTTCCCTGGCTGAGCAATCCAGAAAACCAGGATAATATTCTCCGGCCATGGCTTCAAACCCCACCATGGCAAATGGTGAACTTTGACTTCAATAAAAATCTGTAATTAAGAAGTTAGCCTAATGGCAACCATATCGATTGCCATAAAAACCCATTTGGTTCATTTTAGGAGGAGGAAATCTGCCAATTTTAACTGATCTAGCTTCCAGAAGCATAGCAATGTAACTGACTCTTAACTGCCCTCTAGGTAATTAGAGATGGGCAGTAAATGCTAGCCTCCCAGTGACACCCAGAACCCAAGAATGAATTTTTATTTAAAAATGGCAGTTGGTATTTAATGCAGAGTGATGAGAGTTGATACATTTTGCTAGAAAGAGCAATACATATTAATGACATAGTCATTATTAAAAAATTGATGATCTAAGAAATGTATAAGTGAAAAGTAAAGTCATCATAGTCGTACTATGCCATAGGGCCTGGAGACAGTAAGGACTCCTCCACTATCAGAGTGAGGCCAAACATAAACTGGAGGAACAACACATGGTATTTTGCCTGGAAGCTTACAGCTCAATGGCATCAATACTGACTTCACCAGCTACAAAATCCCTCTACCCCCAGCCCTATCCCATATCCAGCCGCCCTCTTCCTCGCTTCCCTGACCTGACTGAATCTGTTAAAACAGTTCTAAGATCTCTGCAATGACAGACAGACCAAGACAGGGTGTGTGTGGTTATGCTATCTGCATTGATCTTTGAAGGTAGCTGAAATTACGAATGTGTAGTTAGCAAAGCATATGGGATCTGGAACTTCATAAATAGAGGGACGAAAGCAAAGAATTTATTCTCAATCTTTATAAAGCCCTTCTTAGTGCACAACTAAAATATGGCATCTAGTCCTGGACCTCACCTTTTAAAGGGTCACATAGTCCTTGTTAGCGTTGCCTGAATGGTTCTCTAGTTGAAAAAATGTGAGGAAAGCTGGGTTGATCTCCTTGGAGTCATGAAGGTTGAGTGGGCAGAGGTATAAAAGATTCTGACAGGTTTAGATAAGATAAATCAAAGAAAATGAGTTTGATTCACTAATAGTACAATCATATGACCAAGAATTGCAAAGGGGATGAGAAAAAGAACTTTTAGGTGCAATGAGTGATTACAACTTGGAACTCCTGGACTATAAAAGGTGATGGAAGTGGAGATAATGAAATAATTGCAAAAGGGAAATTGGTTGAAAATAAACTTCTCGGGCTACAGAGATACAGCGGGGGAATGGGATTTACTGCATTGCTCTGGAGTCAATGGAGCAGATGGCCTCCTTCAATGCTGTCATGACAATGTGATAATACAGAATTATTTGGGGGTCAGTTAGCCCAGTCAATTGGACAGCTGGTTTGCAACGTAAAATGATGCCTACAGTATGGGCTCAATTTCCACACCAGCTGAAGAAGTCTTCTTCACTACTTCCACACCCCATGCACGATGCATGACGACCCTTGGTTAAACCACCAACAGTCATCCCTCTCTAATGAGAGTGCAGCTGTGTCGTATGAGGCAATTGATATGGAGCTGGAAAAGCACAGGTCAGACAGCATCCCAGGAGCAGGGAAATCAACGTTTCGGGCCGAAACTCTTCATCAGGTCTGGGGAGAGGGAGGGGAGCAGAGATGTAAATAGAAGGTGGTGGGCGGGAAAGGTAGGTGGGATGGTGACAGGTGGATGCAGGTAGAGGGTAATTGTCATTGGTCAGTGAGAAGGGTGGAGCGGATAGGTGAGTAGAAAGGTAGACAGGTTTGGTCAGGACAGGGAAGCGAAGAGGGGGTGGCGGCTGGACATGGGATGGGGCTAGGGGTACAGGGATTTTGAAGATGGTGAAGTCAATAGTGAGGCCATTGAGACTGTAAGCTCCCAGGCGAAATATCAGGTGATGTTCCTCCGGTTTATTTTTGGCCTCACTCTGACAGTAGAGAAGTCCTTACTGCCTCGAGGCCCTATGGAATAGTAGGACTATAGTGATGTTTCTTTTCACTTATACATTTCTTAGGCTGTCAATTGTTTAATAAATTGTCGGAAACAAACAATGCTGTTATCATGCCAGATAGCACTACAACAGATGTAAAAGTGTCTGAATATGATTGACTATATTGTTTAATTTCTACCTTTTCCATAAACTTTTCTGAAAGCATTCCAATGTGATAAGCGTTTTTTTTTTGCCATATCTACAAACTGATAATTTCACACACAACTTGTTGAAAATCTAAAAATATAAGCTAAATGTTTGGATTAGTTTAGTGCAATAGACCTCACTGTCATCAAGCAAATGTTTATGACTAATTTGTGACTCTATTCCTGGAAAACAGCTGGCAGAGTCAGCAGAGGTTTGGCAGGCTTGTGAAACTATTTTTTAATAGCATAATTGTGTCACTTTTGAAAGTAATCACAATAATCATCATAATAGCATAATCATTTAATTATACATGTTTTTGCATTTAACTTTGTTGAATGGACTGTTTTATGGGATATTTCAGACATATTGAGACAGATCCTCAACTTGCCCTAGCTTAAATCTACATTTACAGAATGTTCAATTTTAAAATCTTCTCCCTTCTCCTTTGTGAAGATCAGTTCACCTTAAATGTAAGCAATTTCTCCAGTCAGCAGCCATTCCTTAATCAGTTTTAGACTTGGGAGGCATATGTAAATCACACCATTGACAGATGGAGATTAGTCACTTTATTTACTATCACAAATTTCATTCTCCATGATTGTGTTACTTTAAACATTCTTCATCTGAACAAAATATTGTACAAGCAGTTTCTAGATCAATATTTCATAAACACATCTAAATTAAATGCTCTATTAAGTGTTAACATCCACTTTCCCTTTACAGTCAGCATACGAGAAAATGAGGTGAGCAATCAGTCCAAGGAGGTTTGGAACATTTCCACAAAATAAAGGTCGGCATTGCAAAGACCGCTGTAGTTATATAGTAACACCAATTACCTTTTGTAAATGAGTTTAGTTAAAGGGTAAGTTGTCTAAAGTGAGAACAGCTTCCACCAAGCAGAGGAGATTGAAAATGTAGATGACGACTGGTTGGCCCTCCATTTCAGAAAAAGAAACAGAGAGCTCTCAGACTGTACTGGCAGAAGGTGGAAGAGGTGAGACATTAGATGTTCATGGTGAAGGAAAGAAAGTTAGCGTCAGGAAATTGGAAATGATAAAGTGAAAGGGAGTATATGTAGCTGGGAAGATAACTGGGGGAGGGGATCAAAAATATAAGGACAAGACATAATCAGCTCAGTCAGGGTGGAGACGCTGAAATAATGGGCCTAATGAGGCTGTTTGCACATTAGTAGAAAGTGCATCTCTTAGCAGTAAAGCACAAATAAATGCAGCCAACATTTTTTGAGCTGAAGGAAAAGTCTAACTTTCCTGTCCCGGCACAAAATTTTCAGCTCCATCAGAATCTCGGTTAGTAACTGGACAACACAAAGTTACAGTATTTATTTCTGCTCCATGTCTTTCATGTTGGAAACACTGTTGGAAAGATGAAGTCAGGAAAACAAATTTCTATCCTCCCAATTTCTAAACTGTTTTAGATAACTGAAATGGTTGATAAATTAAAATTGTTGGACTGTTCAACAATAGGTGGAAGTGTCTTTAAAACTAAATTGTAAAGCAAAGTTGTTCAGCTAGATATAAAGAAACTAATTATTTACCCTTTACAAAGTCTAAAATGTTTGTTAGATGGCCCAAGGATTTGAAAATTCTATTTCAAAGTGCAGGGTATTTTCCAAAGTCTCTCAGAGCTTATTTGCATTCTGGTTCATGACGATGACGATACACGGCGCTCTCCATCTAACAGTCATGATTTGGAGATGCCGGTGTTGCACTGTGGTATACAAAGTTAAAAATCACACAACACCAGGTTATAGTCCAAGAGGTTTAATTAGAAGCACACTAGCTTTGGGAGCGTCGTTCCTTCATCAGGTGATAGTGGACCCACAACCACCTGATGAAGGAGCAGCGCTCCGCAAGCTCATGCTTCCAATTAAACCTGTTGGACTAGAACCTGGCGTTGTGAGATTTTTCACTCCATCTAACAGAACAGCGTACCATTTGGATATGATTAAGATTTATTTGAAATTCAGTACCAGAGGGTGAGTCTATCTCATTTTCTCGTAATTTTGCCTAGTTCTATTCCAGACTAAACTCAGTCATTAATAATAGAAAATGAAAGCTTAATATGCTTGTATATTGCTTTTCTGTTTGTTATTATCCACAGTAACTATTAATCAGTGTGTTACCGAAAGCTGTTGATAGCTGTTTCTTCAATAAAGAAAACATTATTCCGCATAGTATGAAATTTAGTTTTACAACAGTTAACTGTTAGCATGTGGTGTAAGTTCACAGAAGCAATATGATACTTTGTTAGCTAAACTTTGGATGAGGATTTCAGGTTATTGTAATCAAAGTGTCAAAGCAACAAATACTCAAAGCAAAAGTTTAATAATAAGGTTATATTTTCAACAAATTTGATTATGACAATTCCCCATTTAGTTGATATTTTCTAATTGATCTGTTCAGAGATGCAGGTGGAACTCAAGTCTGGGCCTCCTAGCTCAGAGGTAAAGACACTGCCACAAGAGCGTTCTTAAAGCCTTTGGTTGACTTATTTGAAGCACGAAAGTAAAATATGTGCGCTAAAATTTTCGACTCAATTGTCGATGGTAATTCTCCTCAACTGAATACTGAGCAGGCACACAGTGTTTGTGAAAAGCCAGACAAGGTTAAAGTGGGGTGATGGAGTGCAACAGTTTTCTAGTTACATAAACCCTAAAATAAATGAGAGCGGAGAACTACAAATTTGATTTGCAAAGAATCGGATGTTCTGGAAAATGTCACTGGACTCTTGGGACCTCTCCATGAGCATACTTCTTACTTACTTGAAGGGATGATTAGCTCCTTTGTGCTTGAGCTTTCCTTTCATTCCCTTATGTTTAGAGGGAAAACTATGACAAAGAACATAAAGAACATAAAGAAAATGGCAAAAGGCATTTTACAAGCAATGTCATTAAATATGTAAACAGTTAATCTTTACAAGTATCATCAATCTCTTTTCCCCAAAAAACTATACTTAAAGAGTACTTAATTAAAGGTTATGGATGCCATTAGATGCTGTACGTTACTGTGACCTACACCTCTCCAGCAATGTCTATTGTAAACACTTTGAAATGAGATTGAACAATGCAAGTCCCCTTACATCAACTTATCAAATCCCAGCCACCATCACCAAGTTTCTTAAAATCATTTCCATCAGAAAGCACGGTTGAACACATGATTACCAGTAAAGTACTGGTTGAGAGCTCACTAATGGTTTTAAGATCCTGCAAATGTCCATCATCAATATTCTTTTTAAAAAATCTAAAGTTGTCTCCTTTTACCAGGTGAAAACAGAAATGCATAAGAAATATGTGTAGCAATAGATTAAGCAGTGCCTTGACCTTGTTCCACCATTTAAATATGAACATGGTTGATTATCTACCTCAAGTCTGTTTTCCTGCTGTATCCTTTGATCTCCTGAAAGATGAAGATGGACTGATTGATTATATTTTGGAATCTGTGAAGAAATATCAACAAATCTCTGGAGCAGACAACTTTAAAGATTTGTAACTTCTTCTCAGTTCACTCCAAAACAATCAACACATTATCCCTGTAGCTGAGCCTCCAAGTCTAGATTCTGAAGTCACAGATAATGACCTCAATATCAACCTTGTCAAACTCTTACAGAATCTTTTAACGTTCATGCAAATCAGCTCTTATTCTTCTAAACTCTCAGTTTAATCATTACAGGACAAATCACTTATCTCAAAAGTCAAAATATCAAACACTGACTGTACCATCCTCAAGTCAAACATACTCTTCCTTAAATAAGATGACTCAAAAATGCATAGAATATTTTCGGTTTGATCACACCAAGGTCCAATATTATTCTACCAAAACTTCTTTCTTCTTGTTATTCAATTCCTTGTCATAAAACTCAACATTCAGTCGTTTTAAATGCTTGCTGTACCTATTGTCTGTGTTACTTAGGAAAATTCAGCCTCTGAGCATCAGCATTTGAGCATTTCATGCCTTTTAAAATATTGCTCTGTTTATCTATTCATATGACCAAAATGAGTAACCTCACACTTCTTCACTTTATACTCCATGGGTCACTTTGTTGCCCACTTATTCAAGCCGTCTTGATCTCTATACAGTAGGGCTTCTCCACAACTTACATTCTACTTGTTTTCATATAGTCAACAAACCTAGATACACTACTCTTTGTGACTTCAGAGTTATTAGTATAGATCATGAATAGCTGAGGTCTAAGACAGACCTTGGTGACACTCTATTAGTTCAAGACTGCCTACTTGAAAATGTTCCATTTATCCTTACCCTGTGCTAATCAATCCTCCACAGCATTACTCCCAAATCTAAGAGCCCTTATCTTGCGTATTAACCGGTGTGTGGGGCATCTTACAGAGTACCTTTTGAAAATCCAAATATATTGCAACTACCATGTTCCACTTATGTATCCTACTTACTATATCTGTGTGTAAAAAAATAAGCCTGTCAACCAATTTCTCATTCATACAATTAAGGTTGCCTCTATCTAATAATTCACATTTTAAGAAAAAAAAATTGCTTATGTTCAAACGAGCTTTGCCTAAAGGCATGTCCATCATCCAATGTCTGTAGATGTTTTATCTTGAGGCGGTCTCCTTGGCAAATTCCTCAGTGGCAGTTTTGCATTGGCTTTCACTCTCAGGGACAAGGTAAGGAGGTATGTACCAGCACCACCTCAGAAAGAATGGGAGTCAAACTAGATTGTTGATATTGTTCTGAACCACACTTAGCCATACAACCAAATGAGCTAACGGCCTCCAAGTGTGATATTAAACCTTCCTTAACAATAGATTCCAATGTTTGGCTTATGATTGATACAAGGCTAATTGGTCTAAAGTTCCCTTTTTATGTTTTCCCTTCTCCTCTGAACAGCAGTGTTAAATGTATTAACCTCCAAACCAACAGGACTATTTTAGAATCTAGTACATTTTGGAAAATCATAACCAGAGCATCCATACTCTCTGTGGGTGAGAACCCTAGGATGTAAGCTATCAGATCCTGGGAAGTTTGGCTCATAGCCCCTTACGTTTCTCTAATTTTTCCTCTGGTGATGTTGATTAGTTTGTCTTCCCCACTCTTATAAGCTCCTTGTCTACCATTTGTTTTGGTATATAATTTCTGTTTTCGAGGAAATATTATTTTCTCAACATCCCTATCCTTTCCACATTTCCCATCTCTGCGCTCTAAAGATCCAACATTTATTTATCCTCTTTTTGTCTATACCTGTGAAATCTCCAACACTATTTTTATAATGACAAGTATTCTCTCAATTCTATATACTTTTTTTGTTAAGAACTTTTTTGGTAGCCCTTTGCTAGTTTCTGAATTATTCCCAATCTTCAGGCTTACTATAAACATTATTAACCTCTTCATTTGATACTTTCTAATCAACATGTTACTACACATCTCTAGAGTAGGTGAATCTTGAACATGAGCATCCCAGTCTAGAGATAGGGATACTACCATTGCACCACAAGAGCTCCCAAACCTCTTCCTTTCAGTTAATACTAATCTTAACTTTTTTGACAAGTTACAGATGGGTCTCTCTCTCTCTCTGATAATTTGCTACTTAGCGCAATACATTCATATTGAACATTTTCAAAGAAACGTTTCCTACTTTTTTTAAAAATCAGAGTACATTTTAATTTATTCACCAGATCAAACATGGATAGTTCTTCACTTAGTACCTACAGTAGCAGCTCTGTTTAAAATTCTTGTTTTGGACTGAAGGACATTGCTTTCAAACCTAATTGGTAGCATCTTTCATCTGACAAGGCAAGCAGGAAAATGGCAAGGGCAGAAATTCACACCATTTGTCACCTTCCTGGGTGTGGAAATATTGGAGTCAGCAAGGTGAATTGCCTAAAAGTAGCAGGTAGCTAATATACCTAGCTACAGGCCTATATTGCAATTTGCTAGTTGGTCTCTGGATTCTTAGGTGCACTGGGCAACAGTCCAGCAGCCTGGAGAACTCCCCACCAGGCTCCTCTGGCTGTACCTTCCAAACCCACAAACACAACGGTCGCAGTTGCGTTGAAACACGATTGCCCACAAGTTGCCCTCCAAACTTCACCCCATCCTGACGGAGAATAAGATCACCTTCCTTACTTGTCACTGGGTTGATATCCTGGAACTCCCTTCCTCACAGCGTTGTGCATACCCCTACACCCAAGAACTGCAATGTATACAGGCACCTTCTTCTCCAGGGTAATTAGGTAAGGAATCCTGGTCTAGCCTACGATAGCTACATCCCAAGAATGAATTTTTAAAAATGGTGACCTGGCCATTAGATCTATTTTTAAATTTGGAGAGGGGGGTGCCTCCAACTTGAGACATCCTGTCTTCCTGTTAAATGAAAAAGTAGCCTGTCACTTCTTCAGTGCTATTGGTCCTCCAGTCTTCAGCGCCCACCCGCCTTGCTTCATTCGATGGTTCAGCTCGCTGGCCAGTAATTGGCCACTCTGGGGAAAGTCACAGGAGGAGTTATTGATCCACATAGAATGTGGGCTTCTGATTCCCATCTGACCTCAATGCCAAGGTCCCAAAGCCCATAAGGAAAGTCCAGCCCATTACAGAATTCAAATACTTTTGTTTTATAAATTAAATCAGAGCTGAGTACTTACGTTTTAGCATTCCTGGTCTCATAAGTAAAATACATTTATCAATACCACCTGGGGTTCAAAACACACAGAACCAACCCACTGTGACCACTGCTTACCCCTGCTCCTGACACTGTCCAAGAATGACAGGTGGTGGGAGGTCACCTAATACATTGGCTAAGCAGTAAAATACTAAGCAGTGCCAATTAGAAAACGGGAGGTTAGAGTGCAGAAACGATGGAACAGGCCAGCAGAAAGTGCAATCAGCTTACAGCATGGTGGCTCAGTGGTTAGCACTGCTGCCTCACAGCACCAAGGTCCCAGGTTTGATTCCAGCCTCTGGCGACTGTGTGTGGAGTTTGCACATTCTCTGTGTTTCCTCCCACAATCCAAGGATGTGCAGATTAGGTGGATTGGCCACAATTAATTGCCCATAGTGCCCAGGAATATGCAGGTTAGGTGGCTTCGCCAAGGTAAATGTGGGGTTACAGGGTCTTTGTTGGATGCTGTTTGGAAGATTTCTGCATACTCGAAGGGCCCCTTTCTGCACAGTAGGGATTATATGTTTCTAGATATTTCATGATCCTCCATTAGTTTAAAAAGTGGCTTCCTTCAGAGATTTTCTAGACCTATTCCACTGTTAAGTATGTGATGTACTAAATGTACAGACAGCTTTATAAAGAGACCAGACTAATTAAACTCCCACTTCTGGGAATTCTCTCCAAGTCACTCCTTCCCCCGCTATACCAATCTGGCCAAGTTTGGGAATTCTGAGGATCTGCCTGAAACAAATCCTGGCTGAGACCAATAACAAAGGCCAGTATCCGGCACATTCGAGTCACAGCAAATTTCTACTTCCTTCAGTGCACTCCTGGCAGACACCGGCTGTAGGCCTCTCTACGCAGCAGAAACTGGGGTCTATTTAACTAAATGAGGCCTGCATTACAATTTTGTATCATCTAGTGGTCACACACAATTTTATAAGGTGAACTTATCACAGCAGTATAAGACAAACCGATCGCAGTTGACTCTTAGTACTGTTTTTTATAGTTATGGCTGTCATTTTAGTTCAACTCTCGCTTTTCTATTCTCAGCATAGGACACGCTAGGTACAACCAAATAAAAGATAAACTACTACAAAGAGGGTGGTAGTGGCAGCAGGAAGCTGTGAGAGGAACTTATTTATTGACAATCACGTGCTATCATTTTTAATGGCAAATTATAATCCATCACCCAAAATGTCTCATGATGTTGAATATATTTGGGAAATCCATGTAGAAGTTAATATATGGAAAGAAGACTATCCTAATGACACAATGAAGGAAGCTGCAATTCCAAAACGAACCTCATCCTGGAACAGTCACATTCTTCAGGTCTTTTTTTCTTCAAGTGACCCCTGACCTCTCGTAAATTCTTTATTTTAGTTTGAAGTGTTTCAATCTAAGGACAGAGGTAAAGGGAGGATTACCTGCTTATAGCATTCAACCACTGAAAATAAGCTTTCATGGGGTGCAGATTGTACAAAGCAAACTTCTATTTATTACATTTAAAACAATGTGCCAGTCCTCGGATAAAATAAGAAAACCTGAAACAATGCAAAAGTCAGTCAACTCATCAAACCCACAACTTCCACCAGACCTTGCTGGGTTTATCCAGATGCGTAACCTATGCATGCAATTTAATTGAGAGCAGGAACAGCTAGAGGTTGCATTAACGAGGAAGTACTCATGAAAATTCTTCCCCAAAGCCCAAAGGTAATCCAACAAAAGCCTCAAGACCTCAGTTTAGCAATGGCAAACTACATCACTCTACACTGACTGCAATCCACAAGCATCATTCCAGGTTCCCCAGTAAGATTAGGTTAATATGGTACCAGACAGCATTTTATCATCCTTATCAAAACTTATAACCTTTGATTCAGCTCTTCACCAAGTATTCATCTAGCTCCTTTTCAAATGTGTAATTGACATAGCATTAACTGTTCGGAGCTTATTCCATGTATCTACTGCTCTGTGGGGAAAAAAAAGACACCGCATAACTTAAATCTTGCTTAAGGCTTGCTCTCTTTGTACTTGCTCTCTGGTAAAACTGTCTGTATCACATATTTTGAAGTGTGGAATTTTTTTTTCACTGAAGTTATTTGCTGTGTTAATTTCTAAAGTTGTTAACATAATTGACAATTTGACAGTAATACTTGAAAATGTAAATCTAATTGTTCAACATAAAAATTAATGTTAATTGTAAATCAACAATTTATCTCGGACAAAAACAGAAATTGCAGTATCATTTTGATAATTTACAAATGAATTATGATTTTTCTTAACAAAAACATTTTGAACTACAAATTAGGCAAGAAAAGAATGATTTAATATTAATAGTCAGTTAATTTGAACCACTGAAAATTATTTACATTTTTCATTGGTTTGGTAAATTTCCATGTGAAGTATACCACTAATGATTTCTCTAACTAACCTCGTGATCAATGTGCAACTTATGATCCTTCCACGCTTGAAGTGATTTGTACAGATCTCTGTTACATTGAACAGTTTCATTGGCCAATATATAGCACCTATGACAAGAACAAAACAGTTGTTTGTGCAGTTCCCTGCTATCAACACATATTTGTTTTGTGTTGCAACAATTAAAAATATTGTGGCAGTCAATTGAAAAGCATCATAACAACATCATGTATATATGTTATATATGCAGGTGGCCAAAATCTTGCTTAAAGTAATATGTTTTAACGAGCACATTAAAAGAGAAAAGACTGGCGAAGAAGTAGAAGAGCTATTTGAAGAGGGAATATTAGCACTTGGGGCCTTGGCACCTGAAGATATAGCTACCAATGGAGTAGTAATGAAATTGGAGGATGGCCAAGAGGCCAGACTTACAGGAACTTTGGAAGGTTATGCGATGAGAGGAGGTTATAGACAAAAGGAAGTTAAAGACAATGGAGAGCGCTGAAAACAAGGATAAGACCTCAAAGATTACAGTACCATTGAACCAAGAGGCAGCATAGGCCAACGAGCATAGGGGTGATAGGTGATTAGGACTCAGTGCACCCAAGGACATGGGAAAAGTTTTAGTCGGTCTCAAGTTTCTGGAGGGAAGGTGCAATGTGATAGACTGGCCGGGGGTGCATTGGAGGAGTCAAGACTGGAGGTAACAAAAGCATGACTGCGTGTTTCAGCAGCAGATGAGTTGTGACACAGGCAAAACCTGGCAAAGTTATAGAGGTAAAAATAGCTAGTCATGGTGACAGCATAAATTTGCAGTCAGAATGTCACTAGGCGTCAAACGTAGCATCAAGATTACAAACGTTCGGGTTTATCTGAACTGAGTTGCCAGGATGACGGATGGAGCCTGTAGCGAGGGAATCAAGTTTGTGGTAAGATTAAAAACAATGGACTTTCCAATATTCACTGGGAGAAACATTCTGTTCAACCGGTAGTGGATGTCAAATAGGAGAAAGTGAGGACTGCAGATGCTGGAGATCAGAACTGAAAATGTGTTGCTGGAAAAGCGCAGGTCAGGCAGCAACCAAGAAGCAGGAGAATCGACACGTCTTAAGCCCTTCATCAGGAATGAGGAAAGTGTGCCAAGCAGGCTAAGATAAAAGGTAGGGAGGACGGACTTGGGGGAGGGGCGTTGGAAATGCGATAGGTGGAAGGAGGTTAAGGTGAGGGTGATAAGGTGAGGGTGATAGGCCAGAGTGAGGGTGGGGGCAGAGAGGTCAGGAAGAAGATTGCAGGTTAGGAAGGTGGTGCTGAGTTCGAGGGTTGGGACTGAGACAAGGTGGGGGGAGGGGAAAATGAGGAAACTGGAGAAATCTGAGTTCATCCCTTGTAATTGCAGGGTTCCTAGGGGGAAGATGAAGTGCTCTTCCTTCAGCCGTCATGTTGCTATGGTCTGGCGATGGAGGAGTCCAAGCACCTGCATGTTCTTGGTGGAGTGGGAGGGGGAGTTGAAGTGTTGAGCCACGGGGTGGTTGGGTTGGTTGGTCCAGGTGTCCCAGAGGTATTCTCTGAAATGTTCCGCAAGTAGGCGGCCTGACTCCCCAATATAGAGGAGGCCACATTGGGTGCAGCGGATGCAGTAAATGATGTGTGTGGAGGTGCAGGTGAATTTATGGCGGATATGGAAGGATCCTTTGGGGCCTTGGAGGGAAGTAAGGGGTGAGGTGTGGGCGCAAGTTTTGCATTTCTTGCGGTTGCAGGGGAAGGTGCCTGGAGTGGAAGTTGGGTTGGTGGGGGGTGTGGACCTGATGAGGGAGTCACGGAGGGAGTGGTCTTTTTGGAATGCTGATAGGGGAGGGGAGGGAAATAGATCCCTGGTGGTGGGGTCTGTTTGGAGGTGGTGGAAATGACGACAGATGATACGCTGTATCCGGAGATTGGTGGGGTGGTAGGTGAGGACTGGGTTCTGTCCTAGTGGCGATTGGAGGGGCGGGGTTCAAGGGCGGAGGAGCGGGAAGTGGAGGAGATGCGGTGGAGAGCATCGTCGATCCAATCGCCACAAGGACAGAACCTCACTGGTCTTCACCTACCACCCCACCAACCTCCATATACATTGTATCATCCGTCGTCATTTCCACCACCTCCAAACAGACCCCACCACCAGGGATATATTTCCCTCCCCTCCCCTATCAGCGTTCCAAAAAGACCACTCCCTCCGTGACTCCCTCATCAGGTCCACACCCCCCACCAACCCAACTTCCACTCCAGGCACCTTCCCCTGCAACCGCAAGAAATGCAAAACTTGCGCCCACACCTCACCCCTTACTTCCCTCCAAGGCCCCAAAGGATCCTTCCATATCCGCCATAAATTCACCTGCACCTCCACACACATCATTTACTGCATCCGCTGCACCCAATGTGGCCTCCTCTATATTGGGGAGACAGGCCGCCTACTTGCGGAACGTTTCAGCGAACACCTCTGGGTCACCCGGACCAACCAACCCAACCGCCCCGTGGCTGAACACTTCAACTCCCCCTCCCACTCCACCAAGGACATGCAGGTCCTTGGACTCCTCCATCGCCAGACCACAGCAACACACGGCTGGAGGAAGAGTGCCTCATCTTCCGCCTGGGAACCCTCCAACCACAAGGGATGAACTCAGATTTCTCCAGTTTCCTCATTTCCCCTCCCCCCACCTTGTCTCAGTCCCAACCCTCGAACTCAGCACCATCTTCCAAACCTGCAATCTTCTTCCTGACCTCTCTGCCCCCGCCCCCACCCCCACTCTGACCATAATACCCTCACCTTAACCTCCTTCCACCTATCGCATTTCCAACACCCCTCCCCCAAGTCCCTCCTCCCTACCTTTTATCTTAGCCTGCTGGGCACACGTTCCTCATTCCTGAAGAAGGGCTCATGCCCGAAACGTCGATTCTCCTGCTTCTTGGATGCTGCCTGACCTGCTGCGCTTTTCCAGCAACACATTTTCAGTGGATGTCAAACAATCAATCTGATAATTTAGGGCTCGTGGAGGAGTTGAAAGAAGCAGTGGTATGATGATGTTGCCAAGAAACATCTTCTAAAGGAGAAGTGATAGATCCTCAGAGGACACCAGAGATAATGATGCCCCCCCTGTCCCGAGATAGGAACAGAAGCTGTTGTAGGAGAGTCTTTTAAAATAGAGAATTAAGAATGGAATACGGCCAGTGCAGCTAAGTGATGTCACTGAATGCATTACAATAAATGGTACACAGATCACCTTTCTTGGCTTTCCTGAACATTTGGGGAATAGAGGTCAATTAAACAAATGGGATAAATACTGCAACTTACTTATGTGTGACTTTAATTGAACTTGGCACAATTAGTTCATTGCTGTTTTCAGTGCCACTGCTTTCACCCATATTCTCCTCTTCCTCATCAGGCACATCATGGCGTTTAGTGACATTCTTTTGCACAACTGGATCAAATCCTTCATCCAGATCCAGGTCATAGACTTCTCCTTCAAATTCAACAGATACTGAACGGATTGACCTATTCCGTATGTAGCTTTGCTTAAATTCTGAAAATAAATACAAAAACACTTAAAATAGGATCTCGGAGATAAGTGATGTACTTTTGAATCTATAATGAGCAGACATCAGAGCTTGAAAAACTGAAGTCCTAAACTGCAATTGCAGTCAAATGTCATTACAGATTGGAATGTAAGAGGACTTGATGCAGGGCAAGATTTCACAAGCCTTCACCAGGCATATTCTCTGGAGGAGAGGGAGGGAAGATAGGGAGGGTCCACGTTAAATGTTATGTCCACTAGCCCCCCATCTATCCAATGCACATACTCAAAGCAGGGGGCTGGGGAATGGAATTTCAATTGTGGATGTCTGGCCCACATGAGGGGCACCACACAAGATGAAAGCTACCTGCTTTTCAAAACTCAATTCCCCAGCCCTACCCTTTACACCCCCACTACCTCTGCTTTTTACCTGCCTCCCCACAATGCCCCCTCGAATTCTAGGGCTCCTCACCACCTGAAGCCGCCAGGATTAATATTTCTTGAACAGCCAGCCATTTTCCCTGTACTTCTCCTTGCAGTCCAATGACTGAACTCTGGCACTGTCAGGACTGTTGGAACTCCTGGTCACTTCAATTAGCTAGGGACTTCCCAGGATGAGATTTCCACCAACTAAGAGATAGAATTCCCACCATCAACCACTTTGCCTGTCATCCCCACCCCAACTCCCTAAGGAGGGGCTTCTATAGTGCATGTCAGTTCCCTGTTGATTTTACTTCCTGGGAGCTGGGTACAAAATACACAGAGTCACCCATCTGACAAAGAAATGGTCCTGCATTGAGAAATTACTAATTGTGGAGTGTATATAGAGGGACCCACTGCCTACATTCATTCTTTTAACATGCACTTCAAAATAACATTTGCCTAGTCATGGGCAGATACGACACCCACCTGTTATGTTACCAGCTGGCTCATTACCAACATTTCAAAACTCAAGCCAGGATTTTCTGCTGCCATTCTGTCCAACATTGAGCTAATTTGGGGTTATCAAAAGTGAAAAACCATACCATTGACCAGCACCATTTGCGATCCTTTCCTCCATAAATTATATTGAACTTATCTACTTGAATATGGGCATGTCTGTTAAACATGGTGGTAACGAGGGATGACTTTAGCCATGCTATCCCCGGACTACGTAATCATGGTGAGACACCCAGTTTTGCTTGGTCTAGAAAAGGGGACCGAAAACTGTAAATTAAGTAATACGTAAAGCATTATGGGGCATCTCATAACATCTTCATGAAGAACTTCACCATTCACCACCCACCCACCCCACTCCTCCCTCCTATCCCCCTTCCATCTTTGCTTCTGCCAACTTTCCTTAAAGAAAATTGATATTCTGGACAGTAACAAGCTACAGGGAGAGAAACAGGGAATCAGATACTGGATGTTCAGACAGGCATTGCACCTAATATGCTGCTTTTTACAAGCGTCCCTGCAGCATTGTTCATCAAATAAACTAAAGCCATTTATTTTAGCCTCAAAGGATTCCTACTTGTGCTGTATGCAGATTTGTCTTCAAAATCTTGTGCTTTGCAAAATGGAGAACTGACCCATTATGAAAAAAGAAATTGAGATCAACTGAAGGAAATAAAAGGGCATGGTAAAGTTAAAAGGATGAAAGTAGATTAGATTTTTTTTAAAAATGGAAAGACGAACAGAGGAGTTTGAGAAAAAATAGCAACATCTATACATGAGGTAGCGTGGGCTGACCATTTATTGAAAATAAAAAATAAATAAAACAAAATGGTGAATACAAGAGGAGAATTGAAGGGAGGGGAGGCAGATGAATCTGCTTGTTACTTAGTAAAGGGTGTGATACATTTCAAGGTTCTTTTTCCTACCGTTATTGTTGCCAAAGATAACCACTAGACGTCACTAGAATACAGCAATACACAGCTACAGAAAAGCAATTATATTTATTCTGTTGAGCATCTCATGTTTCCTGAGCTGCTAATTATGCAGAAGAAGGGCTTTACATCTTTCAATATGAAATAACTAGAATTTTTTTTTTCATTTTAAAAAGCACAATTATATATTGGAAGTTGCAAGCTTGTTTCAATGTTTGAGGTGGGTGATAAAAATCAGGGCTTCAGAAGCTAACATACTCAGCAATCTGACTGCTCTGTTTTCTTCTCCCACCTCCACTCCCAGAGCAGTAGGCCTTATAGATTTAAACTCCTGGGACACAGTTAAATGCTCAACCCTGACTCAGGTCAAATATCAGCTGGCAGGAGTCAAAACTTATTAGGATCACAGGGGTTGATGGGCATGGGGGTGGCTTTAGGAATAAGCCATTCTGTTCATACTACCATTGGAGTCATAGTGAGTCACAAATGCATCGAGTCATAGAGCACAGAAGAGGCCTTACAATCCATCAAGTCTACTTTCATTATCTACATTAATCCTACTTTCCAGCACTTGACCCAAAGCTTTGAATGTAAAGACATTTCAAATGCAGGTACTTTTCAAAGGCTGAAAGTTTTGCCCTCCCAGGCAATGCGTTTCAAACTCCCATCATCCTCTGGGTGAAAAACATTTCCTGCAATCTCCACTAAAACACCCATTCTTCACCTTAAAGTTATGCCCCTCATAATAAAGGGGAAGAGCTGTTTCCTATCCACCCAGTCCACGCCTCTCAATCTTATACACCCTCAGTCTTCTGTGCTCTAAAGAAAACACCTCACACTTATCAAACCTTTATTGTGAAAATGCTCCAATCCAAGGAAAATCCTGGTAAATCTCCTCTGCACATTGTCCAGTGCAATCACTTCCATTCCTTAGATTAATCTTACATGAATTCAGGACATATATTTCCACTTTTTAAATAAGGTGTACACCTCAGTGAGATTATTTTGCTGTAAGGTAAGCTTTCCCAAGTTCCCAGCAGTTGTCATGCTCAATTTTTAAAATGACAAGACCTACTAGGAAATGCTGCCGTTTTGCCTTAATTTTATGCAGTATAAGCCAATGACTTACTTTGCTTGGACAAAATGGTCTGTTTCTGTCGAGCTGCTGTATTAATTTTGGATCCATTTTCTTCACAATCACAATCTCCTCCATCACCGTTGTAATACTTGGACTGGAAGCGATTAGACCTCCTCTTCTCAGATGCTGCTGTGACAGCCATTCCTTTGCACTTATGAAGCCGAAGCTTTCCAGTGGAATCTTCCACACACTGCCATTTCTAGAAAAATTATCACTTTGTTAGATTGTAGCAAATTTCCAGAAAAGAATGAAAATCATCAAACTTGTGAATGACACACACTGCTCCAACTCAGATTCTTAAAAATGGAGATCCACATGTTCATTTCCAAGCATTAGTGTTTTTTGTAAAAAAATACGCTGGGATACCTGTGGCAGTAAACTACATAGATTTTTGTTACTGGAGGAAAAAAAGCATTGAAATATTGGGCTGCATAAATCAATGGTTTAGTTTTCACAGGAATGGAGAGGAAATGAAATAATACATCAAGTCAGGTTTCTTTTCTGCTTTAGATTCTATCGAGCAAACATTCCTAAGTGTTTGTGGCTTGCGGTCTAATAGCTTCTGTAATTAAATTCTTTGATGATAATTATTATCTGGGTTTTTGTAGGAAAAAGTGTGACTGGGATAAGTCACCCAATGACTGCTGGGCTGATGAAGCAGCATTTTTTTTTTACTACTTGAGGGAAGGAAAGATAAATCTGAGAGGTGTATGTATCAATTTAAAGGTGACATGGTTACCCAGCGCACTGTTCCATTAAAGAGCTAAGTGGATTTATGTACAAACAGTTTATACAAATTCATTGAGTGATTTTCCAGTCAGCTGTCCAACTGGAGAAAAATATTTGTCTAAAAGATGGGACAAAAGTCAAAATTATGAAAATAAGACTCTCCTCAAAAAAAATTTCAAAATTTCAAATTTGAAAAATAAGTGTTTGACATCCTTTTCAGGAAGTGAATGATGTTACATGATCCAGAGAAATACAGTTCACTAGACTGTGAGGAAAAGAAAACAATTGCAGGAGACTAAAATTTTACTTGATTTTGATAAAGTACATTGTGATCCAACTTTTAACACACGTGTACACAGCATTCCACTTATCTTTTGCTTTACATTGAGAGACTATTTAGATCATCCTAACTTTTATCCTAGCTCATTTTCTAAGTGCAAGTATTGACTAAGTTCCTGAGGCATTCCCATGTCTAGTGGCACAAGCCAGACAAAGCATATGCTTTTGTTTGTTTCGATAGCTAGTTTCTCCTGGAACAAATTACAAGCCTGTTGTCAGAAGTTATAGTTTGAGATACATCGAGCATGGCTAACCAGGAGACTGTCCTATTCTTACCATCTAACTCAGCATATTGGAAGACTTTACAGGTTGATAATCTGATGGAAATGTTATGAGCAGAAATTTCAAGGATTTAAGTGGGAATCAAACCCAGACCTTCTGGTTCAGAAGCAAGGACACACCCACTGTGCCAATGATCTCCTTCCTACCCCACATATAACTAAATAGAATACTCAGCCCCAAACCACTGATTGCAATAAGGTTACTTTGTGCAGCCTGCTCATTTGAATGATTTTGGCATTCACCAAGAGCAATCTGTGGTATTTATTGTCTGGATATATCAGCAGGGAGTCTACATCATGCATGGCTACCACCATGGAACTTAAAGTTAGCCAGTGTCATTTAAAAAGAGGTGATGAGTTGTGGTTGGAGCAATCGCTTAGACTCACGACTTGGGAAAGGGTGACGGATGACACAACAGGGCAGAAGGCAGGCCCCAAGTTGTTTGAATGCTGCACTGGAGGTGGAGGAGGTGGAGTGTATCAGATGGGAAAGGCAGCCCTCGAGTCACAAGAACTAAAGGCAGTGAGGTCAGACAGTTGCAGAGACCAATGTCAAAACAGTCAAGCCATGAGGATCTAGATGCAATGTCAGCAGATGCTCAAAGATTTCAAGAGTGGCTAATGTTAGTGAATGCATCTTCAAATTCCATATCCGAATGGATTGGGTCAGTCATTGCTTAGATCACCACGCTCCCAACATTCAGCAAACAACAATATCCATTTACAACTCTTAACCAATATTCATTGGTCTCACCTCTCACTCAGACACTCAGCATTGCAGTGACTCTAAACCACATTTCTTTATTCAATGGCTGCATCTGCTGACACCCCAAAGCACAGTAGCACCAAAATCTCAGAATTTATTTTCGGTAAGGAGTGTTAAAACCCAATGAAAAGCAAAAATAATAATAATAAAGAATATTACTTGATGAAAAAACTTTTAAGCAAGGTCTTTTATTTGTAATTAGCTTTATATTGCACAAGTGCAAGTCTGAAAATAAAGAGTCTGTGTCGCTGAAATTTCTTGAGCATTGGTATCAGGAGATACTACTATTCTGGCATGGGACATGGGCATCACTGGCCAGTGTTTTTGGTGGTTGCTAATTGCTCGGGTTGTGATGGTCAGCCTGCTCCTAGAAGCCACAGCACAAGGACTGCAACAACTCAAAAAGCTAGTAGATATCAGCTCAAGATAACTAGGGACAATCAATTGCCAATTTTTCTAACAATGCCCATATCTCATGGCCAAATTTTTTTAAAAAAAAGATTGTGCATGGAGACTTCAGATTCATCCTCACCTTCAAGCTGTGCCTTATGCTACTAATTCACAGTTACCCCTCCCCACGTCGCTAGCAGAAAAGGCTGCTCCTTCAAGATCAAAAACGTGTGCTGTAGAGCACAATGAAATAAAAGCCCTACTACTGGGATTCACTTGAGCGGTGCTGGTAGCAGCTGTGTTTTTGCATGCCAATTGCTGCTCTATTACATCTAGTGGCAACAGGGCTTTCAATGTATGCATGCTGTGCATGAGAAAATTTCATGCCGGACCCATCAGTCATGTCATCAGTGGACAGTCCTTCAAGGTCACCCTTTTGGTTTATCCTGGCAGCTCAAATGCAGCAGACACAGAAGCCTCCTATAGAATAAAGGTATCGCCAGTGTTGGCTTTGGTCACACACCTGATGAAGTGAGATCCCTTTCTGTTCCAGTTGAGAGCACACTTGACATATGGTAGTTGCACAATGATGTACTATAGTCAATATCACCTGTGCTTTGGGAGATCGGAATACTAATAAAGCCATATACTTTTGCTGCTTACCTGGTTTTGCAAGTGTGAATGAACTATGGTTATCCCCCTTTGATTAGGCATGTTAGTGACCTCCCTTGCGCATCAAGTGATGGAAAATTACAAGATGTTGCAAACACTTCCACCACCAAGCTGGAAGGAGCTCAGTATATGTAAGTTCATTAAAAGCCACAATTACTTCACAATGCTATTACCAGCCTTGTACTGCAGTGAAATTGTATTTGTGACCACAGCAGGTAACAGGTTCCAGGGAGAATATTCTTACGGAAGCATGAAATCCCACACATCACTTCGCTTATATTCAGGTAGAATAACTATTTCAAAAAGCTTGGTAGATAATTCCTACTGTTGTGAGTCACTCCTTCTTCCAGCAGTTTACCCTACTCTGTGTGACCTCTGTTCATTATTTATATCATGCCATGATTCAAGGAGAATCCCTACGAGTACAGCCAGAACTGGGATCAGCTGCTTTATACAGAAGTCTTAGGCTCAGCAAGCTTCTGGCTGCACCTGCCACAATGTAAATTTTCGCATCTAATTCCAGAAAGGATCAAACATTTGTAGAATTGTAGCAACAATCAGAAGAAATTATTGAGCAGTTAATCAGTAAATTGCTGGCAAACTATTTAATTATTGCCGATGGGGTAGGGTTTGTTATTGCTGCTAAGTGTAGCTCAGCTGTACAAGATTGAGGGGGGGATATTGTGGAACATTGAACTGCAATACGGCTTTATTAGAGTCAGATCATTACAGTATTCTGATTGAAGTTGTAATGTATCTGTTTTGCATATTTCTGATGGATGCCCACTACGTGATTGTCCCTGCAGCTGTGTCTGACATCATATCATTCACAAGAGCGTACATGCACTACAGTGCCATTTTGGAGCTCTAAGGGCACTTCCAGCATCCAAAATATGGTTACTAATGAGCTAAATTTCTAATCCAGTGTTTACAAATGATGCAAGGGTTTAACAAGACTCAACAGTGCAAGCGGATTTCATCTCAAGTTAAGAATTGATATCCTGCTGTGTTCACTGGAAAATGGTTCTAAAGTGAGTGTGTTAACCTGAGATTTCCATAAGCAGTAAATAAGGACCAAGAATTAATCGCTGTATTACCCCTGCATATACAGTGATTGCCAGCTTTTCAAATTAATTGACAGTATTTTGGAGATTACCTAACATGTCAATATTATCTATCTAAAATCAGCGTAGCCACTAACTGGTTCATCTGTCGTCTTATTCCTTTCCATGGTCAGCTGCTATTGAATTGAAACATGTTCCTCCATCTAGTCAACCCCATCCCTTGCACTAACATCAAGGTCCACAGTTTTTGCAAATGATAGGTAAGAATTTGAGGGAGCAGTTAACACTCTGGTGCTAAATGTAACAGTGACACCAGTAATTGGCATTAATGGAGGACAGGTGTCTGTTACTGAGTGGGTGGTAAGGACATACATTCCAAGAGGAGAGTCATTTTTAAGGACCAGTAAAGAAAATAGATCAAAAACAACAGGAAATGGATGTCAAAGAAATAGATAGTGAGAGAGTGATAACCTCAAATACAAAATTCATGCAGCTGTTTGTTCTCAACAAGACTCTTGAGATGCAAGAATGAACAAGCTTGGGTTTATAGTGCACATGATGTCAGGATATCGTAGTGTTTTACAGTTAAAATGTTTCTGAAATAGTCATTTTTCAAAGTATCAACTTTCTGGTGTTGTGCCAGTTTCTTTAATTTTAAAAGCTGTTGGTCAGCTTGAATCAGTTTTCCAAGTTGGCACGAGATAAACTCAGACACCAAACTATGGTCATATCCACCCTCTCAGGGAAACATCCCAGGGCACTATTCAAACAGGAGACATTCTGGTGTCCTGTTCAAAATACATTAAGGACAAAAGGGTAACTAAGGAGAGAATAGGGCCCTTCAAAGATCAGCAAAGCAGCCAGCGTGTGGAGCCACAGAAGATCGGGGAGATACTAAACGAGTATTTTGCATCAGTGTTTACTGTGGAGAAGGACATGGAAGACGTAGAATGTGGGGAAATAGATGGTGACATCTTTAAAAACATCCATATTGCAGGAAGTGCTGGATGTCTTGAAATGCATAAAAGTGGATAAATCCCCAGGACCTGATCAGGTGTACACTAGAATTCTGTGGGAAGCGAGAGAAGTGGTTGCTGGGCCTCTTGCTGAGATATTTGCATCATCGACAGTCACAAGTGTGGTGCCGGAAGACTGGAGGTTGACTGATGTGGTGCCACTATTTAAGAAAAGGTATGAAGGGCAAGCCAGAGAACTATAGACTGGTGAACCTGCCATCGGTAGTGGGCAATTTGTTAGAGGAAATCCTGAGAGACAGGATGTACATGTATTTGGACAGGCAAGGACTGATTAGGGATAGTCAACAAGGTTTTGTGCGTGGGAAATCATGTCTCACAAACTTGATTGTTACTACTTCAAAAAAACTCAGAGGATTGATGAGGGTAGAGCAGTATACGTAATCTATGTGGACATCAGTAATGCATTCGACAAGATTCCTCATGGGAGACTGGTTAACAAGATTAGATCTCATGGAATACAGGGAGAATTAGCCATTTGGATACATCACTGGCTCGAAGGTAGAAGACAGAGGGCAGTGGGGAAGTGTTGCTTTTCAGACTGGAGGCCTGTGACCAGTGGTGTGCCACAAGGATGGGTGCTAGGTCCATTGTTTTTCATCATTTATATAAATGATTTGGATGTGAACGTTAGTGGTATAATTAGTAAGTTTGCAGATGACATTAAAATTGGAGGTGTAGTTAACAGCAAAGAAGGTTACCTCAGGAGTACAATGGGATCTTGATCAGATGGGCCAATGGGCTGAGGAATGGAAAATGGAGTTTAATTTCGATAAATGCGAGGTGCTGCATTTTGGAAAGACAAATCTGAGCAGGACTTATACACTTAATGGTAAGGTCTTCAGGAGTGTTGCTGAACAAAGAGGCCTTGGAGTGCAGGTTCATAGCTCCTTGAAAGTAGAGTCATAGGTAGATAGAATAGTGAAGACGATGTTTGGTATGTTTTCCTTTATTGGTCAGAGTATTGAGTATAGGAGTTGAGAGATATGTTGAGTCTATACAGGACAATGGATAGGCCACTTTCAGAATGTTGCATGCAATTCTGGGTCTCCTCCTTATTGGAAGGATGTTGTGAAACTTGAAATGGTTCAGAAAAGATTTACAAGGATGTTGCCAGGGTTGGAGGATTTGAGCTATAGGGAGAGGCTGAACTGGCTGGGGTTGCTTTCCCTAGACCTTCGGAGGCTGAGGGGTGACCTTATAGAGGTTTATAAAATCATGAGGAGCATGGATAATATAAATAGACAAGGTCTTTTCCCTGGGGTGGGAGAGTCCAGAACTCGAGGGCATAGGTTTAGGTTGAGAGGGCAAAGGTATAAAAAAGACCTAAAGGGCAACGTTTTCACACAGAGGGTGGTGCATGTATGGAATGAGCTGCCAGAGGTGGTGGAGGATAGTACAATTACAGCATTTAAAAGGCAGCTGGATGGATATACGAATAGGAAGGGGTTAGAGGGATTTGGCCAAGTGCTGGCAAATGGGACTAGATTAGGTTAAAATATCTGGTTGGTATGGACAACTTGGATCGAAGGGTCTGTTTCTATGTTTTACATCTCTATGACTCAATGAGTGTATTTACTTCTCAATGGACATCACAAAAACAGGATACTTTATCAATGTCACATTGCTGCTTGTGGAGCCTGGGGGTCAGGTAAACTCAGTTGGATAGTTGGTTGGTTTGTGAAACAGTCTGATGCCAACAGTGTGGGTTCAATCCCGACACCAGCTGAGGTTACCAGGAAAGGCTCTCCTTCTCAATCTCTTCCCCTCACCTGAGGCATGGCAGCTCTCAGGTTAAATCACCAGTCATCTCTCTCTAATGAGAGAGCAGGCCTATGGTTTGGCAAGACTATGGTAAATTGAATTGCTGTAAACAGACTAACACACATGTTTTTTTTAGATTAAACAATGACTTAAGCTTCAAAAGTATGTCATTGGTCAAGGTCATTATTGTGACATGGTAATAGAACTCGAGAGTATGCTTACTGTGACGTCATGAAGGTGACATCACTGGGTAGAAATACCAATACGTAAGAGGACATGAAGGTAAACACTCAAAAATACATTCTAATGTAACTATAATCTAGATCCCAGATTACGATATCTGATAGTACCGCTTTGTAGAACACCACCAGTCTATGCGCACGCATGATCCTGATTTTCCTGAAGATGGTCATTTTGACAGAGCTCACTGCCCACATGCCACCTGTCTCTCCTCAGCATGCTGCAATGCTCCAGTAAATCACAGCACAAACTGGAGAAGCAACACCTCAGAGGCATACAGATGTACAGTATGGAAACAGACCCTTCGGTTCAACCCGCCCATGCTGACCAGATATCCTAACCTAATCTAGCCCCATTTGCCAGCACCTCCCCTCTAAACTCTTTCTATTCATTCACCCAATCCTTTCTATTCAGATATGCCTTTTAAATCTTATAAATGTACCGGCTTCCATTCCCTTCCTCTGGCAGCTCATTTCAGACACTCATCAGCCTCTGCATGAAAATGTCGCTCCTTCGGTCCCTTTTAAATTTTTTCCCCCTCTCACCCTAAACCTGTGCCCTCTTATTCTGGACTCCCTCATCCCAGTGAAAAGACCTTGTCTATTTACCCTTTCCATGGCCATCATGACCTTATAAACCTCCATAAGGTCACCCCTCAGCTTCCAATGGTCATCTTTAGACAAGGTACTTTACAAGTCTCTGGTCTCAATAGCGAGCTCAACATCTTCAAATTGCAAACCAACTCTTTTATTCCTTCCCTTTCTTTTAGTTATTCTTGTTTTCTGTCACTAGGTCCTCTCTCCCCTCAGCCTAGTTCGGTGGGACTGTCTGTTCTTTCCAGTCTGGCAGTCAGACACACCATTGTTCTGCTGTCCTCACATTCCAATCACTTAATCTGGACTATCCATACCCTTTCTCCCCTAGCACTCCAACCCCAACCCCTACTCCTCCTCCCCCATGCTGCCCCCTCCACGCTTCACTTCAGCTCTGAAGAAGTGTCATCTAGACTCAAAACATTCACTTGCTTTCTCTCCACGGATGCTGCCTTACCCACTGTGATCTCCCGCATTGTTTGTTTTCAGTACTGTGTTTGATAGTATTTGGAATTCAAATACAATAGCGTTAGTTTGAAGAATAAGCAGAGAGTTTTTTTTAAATTTTGCTTTTTCCTTACACTTTTCTCAAATCTAAAATTCAAATTGCAAACATTGCTTTGGACTTCTGCATTTATATGCCACACAATGTTGTATAAATGCAAATTCTCTCTTTTCTTTAGATTTCCAGAAAACTTCGCATGGAAGGTTACACACAAGCTGAATACTATAGGTATATAAATAAGACTTTACGGTGCATAATGAAGTTGCTGCATGCAAGAAAGGATCTGGTGCTGGATTTGGAGATGCTGGCAGATCGGAAAATACATTGAGTAAAGCGACCCAGATCGTAATTTTGGGATCCCTATCATTTCCAATTTTACAAATTCAACACACAAAATTAAAAGAATAATCAAAGTTGGTTACAGATTTGCAGATGATACCAAATAATATAGTTGAGTTTGCTAAGTTGCACACAGTGATATTATAACTCAGGGTAAGGAAATTGAAGTGCTTCTTTGCAATTATTCAAGAACCAACTGTACAGATGCAATAATAGCGAACACGGACATCTATGGGAAGATGTACTAGATTCATAGAGATGTACAGCATGGAAACAGACCCTTCTGTCCAACCCGTCCACACCGACCAGATATCTCAACCCAATCTAGTCTCAACTACCAGCACTCGGCTCATATCTCTCCAAATCCTTCCTATTCATATACCCATCCAAATGCCTTTTAAATGTTGCAATTGTACTAGCCTTCACCACTTCCTCTGGCAGCTCATTCCATACATGTGCCACCCTCTGCGTGAAAAAGTTGCCCCTTAGGTCTCTTTCATATCTTTCCCCTCTCACCCTAAACCTATGCCCTCGAATTCTGGACTCCCCGACCCCAGGGAAAAGACTGTCTATTTACCCTATCCATGCCCCTCATAATTTTATAAACCTCTATAAGCTCACCCCTCAGCCTCCAACACTGCAGGGAAAACAGCCCCAACCTGTTCAGCCTCTCCGATATCTTCTATATCTTCCACGTCCTTTTCCACAGTAAATACTGACGCAAAGTACTTGTTTAGTATCTGCTCCATTTTCGTCGGCTCCACACAAAGGCCGCCTTGTTGATCTTTGCGGGACCCTATTCTCTCTCTAGTTACCCTTTTGCCTTAATATATTTATAAATCCCTTTGGATTCTCCTTAACCCTATTTGCCAAAGCTATCTCATGTCCCCTTTTTGCCCTCCTAATTTCCCGCTTAAGTATACTCCTACTGCCTTTAAACTCGATCTATCCTGTTTATACCGGACATATGCTTCCTTCTTTTTCTTAACCAAACCCTCAATTTCTTTAGTTATTCAACATTCCCTATACCTAACAGCCATTCCTTTCACCTTAACAGGAATGTACTTTCTCTGGATTCTCGTTATCTATTCCTGAAGGCTTTCCATTTTCCAGCCGTCCCTTTACCTGCGAACATCTGCCAACCAATCAGCTTTTGAAAGTTCTGGCCTGATACTGTTAAAATTGGCTTTTCCCCAATTTAGAACTTCAACTTTTAGATCTGGTCTATCCTTTTCCATCACTATTTTCAAACTAATAGATTTATGGTCACTGCCCCAAAGTGCTCCCCCACTGACACCTCAGTCACCTACCGAGTTATTTCCCAAGAGTAGGTCAAGTTTTGCACCTTCTCTCGTAGGTACATCCACATACTGAATCAGAAAATTGTCTTGTACACACTTAACAAATTCCTCTCCATCTAAACCCTTAACACTATGGCAGTCCCAATCTATGTTTGTAAAGTTAAAATCCCCTACCATAACTACCCTATTATTCTTACAGATAACTGAGATCTCATTACAAATTTGTTTCTCAATTTCCCTTGGACTATTAGGGGGTCTATAGTAAAATCCCAATAAGATGATCATCCCTTTCTTATTTCTCAGTTCCACCCAAATAACTTCCCTGGATGTATTTCTGGGAATATCCTCCCTAAGTACAGCTGCAATGCTATCCCTTATCAAAAATGCCACTCCCCCTCCTCTCTTCTGCCCTTCCTGTAGCATTTGTATCCTGGAACATTAAGCTCCCAGTCCTGTCCATTCCTGAGCCATGTTTCTGTAATTGCTATGATATCCCGGTCCCATGTTCCTAATCATGCTCGGAGTTCATCTGCCTTCCTTGTTAGGCCCCTTACATTGAAATAAATGCAGTTTAATTTATCAGTCCTACCTTGTTCTCTGCTTTGTCCCTGCCTGCCCTGTCTGTTTGACTCACTTCTGTTCTCAACTGTCCCAGTCTCAGACTGATCTCTTTCCTCACGATCTCATTGGGTCCCACCCTCTCACCTTACTTGTTTAAATCCTCCCAAACAGCTCGAGCAAATCTCCCTGCCAGTATATTAGTCCTCTTCCAATTTAGATGCAATCTATCCTTCTTGTACAGGCCAGTTCTACCCTAAAAGAGATTCCAATGATCCAAAAACATGAATCCTTCTCCCACACACCAGCTCCTCAGCCATGCATTAATCTGCTCTATTCTCCAATTCCTACCCTCACTAGCTTGCAGCACCAGGAGTAATCCAGATATTACTACTGTCTCAGACCTCCTTAAATTCCTGCCTAACTCTCGGTAATCACCCTTCAGAATCTCAATCTTTTCCCTTCCCATGTCATTGGTTCCAATGTGTACAATGATCTTCTGCTGGCCCCTCTCCCTCTTGAGAACATTCTGCACCTTCCGAGACATCCTTGATCCTGGCACCAGGGAAGCAACACACCATTCTGATTTTTCGCTGCTGGCCACTCTAACCGATCCATTCGATCTGATAGGGTTCACAATCAACAGCATTTATTGCAGATATAATCCCCAGTAACCCATAAACTCTCCTTAAACTCCCACATCCGAAAAGATGATCATATCATTCTACTAAAGGCCATTTTTGTTCCTTCACAATCTACAGACCCAGAAAATAGCACCGTCTTATTCCTCTACAAAACACTGGTCCAGGTTAAATTAATACTTATGGCTTACATTTTAAGTTTAATCAAGAGAGATATCTCAATAAAACATAAAATCAAGAAAGAATCCATGCTACTTACTACTGCAGACTTATTGTAAGGCCATCCTTAAAATATCCACTTATCTGTCTCTGTGCTGTGACCTCTCCCAAACAGGTTCCTCCAAGATCAGTTGTGAATTTCACTGTTTGTTCATTTTCCCAGATGTACTCAGATGTCCAGCGATACATGAATTCAAATGGCAAAGGCAGTAACTGTGCAGGTTCACAGCTCTGTCAGTTTCTTTCTCTCTCTCCTGCACTGACCTCAATGTGCTTCCTTTGTCTATTCCTCTCCCTTTTAAGACTACTGTTGTTTTGACTTTTTTTTTCTTCAAAGTTCCAAAACATGCAACAGCATATAAAACAGTAATTGCTGCTCCTGGAAATAGAGGAAATCACCTGTAACACCTAAAATATCTCAAAAAAAAAGGAGTAGCTGTTACAGCCAGAAATTTTTCCCATCCTCCATCTTGGATTATCCAAACTAGATGGGTCAAATTGCCTCCTTCATTGTTACTTATCTGCATGAGTTGAGAAATACGCTACTGTCCTTTAGCAAAGTTGGAATTAACAGACTTTTGCAACAAGGACTGAATTGATGATGTGTTTTACATGTTTGATGGCAAAATGCTGTTTTCAGTATTAGGTTGGGGTAAGGAGACCTGATCTGTAGGACAGATTCTGAAAATGACTGGACTTCTGAAACAATATCCTTGAAGCTATCTTTGTGTCTGACTGTGACAGTGAAGATTGCCAATATCATGAATTTCTAGTGAACATCAAAAGATATTGTTGTTTTTTTGATATATGACACTCTCATTCTAGACAAAGGAAAAAAAACTGCAACCTGAAATTTTTCAGTACTTGCAAAATTTTTATTGAAGACATTTCACCTCTGCATTTTTCCCTTGTGCTCTGTGTATTGCTGGCTTTGCTCGGGGTTTACGATTAAATGCTTCCCAGGTGCTGGAACAGCACTGATGGATTATTGCATAGTGAACTGATGAGCTACTGGAGATGCATAGATCTGTGCTTAATCCTGATGTGCACACATCAGTGCCCAGAGGTTTGTTTAGTGTAGTCCCTGTGCGTTTCATGCTTTCAGAAATAATGCGTTTGATCACACTGCCACAAAGTGTCACTGACATAAATGCTAAGTAGCATGTCTCCTGGTACCAGACAGCTGTTCTTGTGTGCAACATTAATTCATTAGGAGGAATCCAGGAATGGGAAATTAGAATTGTGCGTGGAGATTTGAGATACTAGACTATTTCAACAAGAGCAAAGAAGAATAAATGGGGAATAAAAGAAATTTTGAACTTTTGAGTTGTTTTAATAATGTGTAGAGGAAATTGTTATTTTAACTAGTTTAGTTGTTACTGGTGAAACTTAGAAGCCTCATACGCCACATCCCAGCTGTGTAACACGTGCATTCGTCTGGTGCTGCACTATACGTTTGTATAGTACACCTGTATACAATCAATTTGCACATACTGATGGCACATGTTGTGCAGTTCACAGAATGTGAGAAAAACAGACCTCAGAACATCAGCTCTGTCTCTGTGATTTCAATTCCTTCCAGATTTTCCCTTCCCCCAAGGAGGGATCTATTTTTGGTTAAGTCCATCACTACCAGCTGCAGCAATAATTTATATTCCTTTAGTAGTTTCTATTAACAGGGTACAAAACAGAAAATAGGATTGAAAATAATAATTGAAAATGTTAGCAGAGTCAAGTTGTCAGAATAACTATTGCAAAGGGAAAGTGAGCTGGGGGTGGGTGGGCAGGAACAAAGTGAGATTGGGGGAAAGCACTTAAGTTCTGAGAGTCATGTGCCATGGCGAGGGGACAGTGGACAATGATGTATGGGGGACTCGATGGGCAACAGGAGTATGGCCACATGGCTTTGAAAACAACTCAGAACACTGGGGGAAAAAAAATAAATGCACAGTTTTAAGCTGGAGTATGATACAAAGCTTGTAGTTCTGGATAGGTTGGACACAGGATGGATCTCAGGGCCCCAGCAATTATACTGCTGACAATGAACAACTAGACCAGACCAATACCTGATAGAAAGAAAACAGTGAGTTTATCCTAGTATCTATACCACTCTAACCTCCCAACATTTCAACGGTTCAGTACAATGCAATATAGAAGTTATTATTTCTCTTGTGTTTACATTTGTCTTAAACTACTACTTCACAACAACAACAACTTTATCTTTCTATTTGGTATTAGTGGTTTCTTTTTAATCTGTTGTTTCTACTTTCTAACGGCCTCTTTCAGTGACAAGAAGAATCAAACTTCTTTATTTTTAAGCATCCCTGGGGCAGATCTCACGAATCTCCCACTAAAATACCCTCAAACACTTGCTGTCAACTACCTTTATGTATTCCTTTATTGAGCAAACTGTTCAGCTTTCTTCTAAACTCGTCATTTCGCAAATCATTAAGGATGCCAGAGCTTTAATTGTGCTATTGCATTATAAACAGAAGTGGTACATCCTGGATCTCATCAGTCAATGTGATCTGATTGTTTGAACATGTTGACACATTTCTATCCAAATTTGGGCACTGCACAGCATTTAACCAATTAAATGATCATGAACTGCTCGACAAGGGCTGAAGGATGACTACTGCAGATGCATTGTAATTTCCATTCAGTGGACACAAATCTTTCAGAATGGTACATTTCAAATCAGTGTCAGCAATTACGGAGTAATTTTTGCAAGGTGATAAACTATGATAATTTGTTTGAAGAGATAATTTAATCAGTAGAATCTGTTCAAAAAACAACATTTCTGCTAGGAACAACCATTACTTAAACATTGTGTATTTGTAGGTTTATATTCCCCAATAATTGATTCATATTTCATATAGTTCAATAAATAGTCATGATTTACTCTCCCTCCTACAAGCTGAAGTCCCCACGTGTTTGAAGCTGAGTTCCATCATCCCAATACCAAAGGAAACACATGCAAAGTGACTTAATGACTATCGTCCAGTTTCTCTGACCACCATAATCATAAAGTGCTTTGAGGGGCTGGTCATGGCCCACATCAACACCAGCTTCCCATCCTACCTCAATTCTCTGCAATTTCCCACCAACTTAACAGGGCCATAGCGGATGCCATTTCCCTAGACCTATACTCATCCCTGAAATATTAAATTTCACATCAAGGACAACAAGTTCACCTACATCAGACTCCTACTCAACAACTATAGCTCTGCCTTCAACACCACAATCCCCTACAGACAAATCTTAAAACTCCAAGATCTAGGGTCTTGACTCTGTCGACTGCAACTGGATCCTCAGCTTCCTGACCCAAGGACTGCAGTGAAGATAGACAACTGCACCTCCTCCATGAAAACCCTCAATACTGGAGCTCCCCCCAAGGATGCATTCTCAGCTCCCTACTGTAGACCCTGTACACTCATGACTGCACTTAGCCAAATTCCAAACAGACACCACATACAAATTTGCTGATGATGCCACCATGGTAGGTTGGATATCAATGAATGATAAGTCAGAATACAGAGAGGAGGTAGAGGGCTTGATGTCGTGGTGCAATGATAACAACCTCTCTTTCAAGATCAGCAAAAGAAGTGATCATTAACTTCAGAAAGAAAGGAGGACGGCACAGCCCATCTATATCCATGGAGTGAGGGTTGAGAGCATCAAGATCCTAGGAGTGACAATAACTGATAATCTGTCCTGGACTTCCCACATAGGTGCGATGGTCAAGGCAGCACAACAACACGTCTTCTTCTTCTTCAGGCAGCTTAGCAAATTCAGTATGTCAATAAGGACCCTCACCAATTTCCACACAGACATCATAGAAAGCATTTTATCCAGGTACATAACAGCCTGGCATGACAACTGCATTGCCCAGGGCCATTAGAAATTACACAAGGTTGAGAGCACAGCCCAGACCATCACCGAAGCGAACTTCCCATCCATCACACAGAAGCAAACCTCCCATCCATCAATTCCATTTACACTTCTCATGGCCATGGCAAGGCTGCCAACATCAAAGATCCATCCCACATCTGTAATGCTCTCCTATAACCTTTTCCATCAGGCAGAGAATACAGAAGCTTGAGCACACACACCAAAAGGCTCAAGAACAGTTTCTTCACTGTCGATATTAGACTGATGAGTGGACTCTCTAACCTCAAATAGTGTTGATCTTGCTAATGGTGATGTTGCTTTGCACACTTCCTGTGCAGTGTAACATGTATGTCTTGCTCTAAGCACCCTGTGATCTGTATGTCCTTGTTTGCTATGATCTGCCTGTACACTGCACATGACAAAACTTTTCACTGCATTTGGGTATACGTAACTAGAATAAATCAAATCAAACAGCTAATCATAAATATATATTTGAGAGCTGAAAACTAAGAAAAGATATACTTGAATAAAAGCAAAACACTGGAAATGCTGCAAATCTGAAAGAAACAGTGCTGGAGAAACTCAGCAGGTCTGGCAGCATCTGCAGAGAAAATGAGATTGATGTTTCAAGTCTGGTATGATGCTTCAGAACTGAAGAGGCAAATGCCACTTGCCCATTCCTAGGATAAAACAACCCAACTGTCTGCATCTGCAAATAAAAATAGTAATTCCTGACTTTATATCAAAACCAAGGCTATTATGACCATTATAACTTCATATACACAGTGTATGAGCCAAGCACAAAACATACTGAACATACACAACCAAACTAAAGTGGCTTTTTTCCCAACTTTCAATGAACATAAAATTGAATTCATGCAAATGAGAAGGCCTGCAGCATCAACATTAACACCACCCAGTATGCAGCACACATTGCATAATAATCCACTTTATGGCGATAAATTATTCTTTGCAGCCACAATATTAACAGTTAATTACATTTAAAAAAGGTAATATTGACCTCTTCTGGAATTGTGATCTTTAATGTAGCAAAGTTATGACAGCTTGTTTAAATTTATGTTAAAAACTCTGCCAAAGGAATTGGTTTGACCATCTGTTAGACAATTACTGGTATAAATTTAATGTTGCACATTATGAGAAGACCAAGACTGGTCTTTCTTCATGAAGGGGATCACACTTAACATGCTGCTTCCAACCTAGAAGGCATATTGAAATCATTTCAAATGGAATTTACACAATAAATCCTGTACTTGCTTTGAGTCCTTACTTGGAAGTTGCGGGTTCCTTATTTTAGTCTCAGACCCATTTAACAGTGCAATTCCTTCAGGTACATATAATGAAAAAATAATATTTCACACATACCTGTATATTTGTATGTGTGCATTTGTGTTTTTGTATAAATAGGACAATAGTGAGTAGCATGCTGTCAGAATATTATTCACAAGCTAAACATGATTGGGGGAAGAACAAGAGAATGTTCCTCTAGGCTTGATTATTGTCAGTGGTATCTACTCAATGGGAGTGCAGATCTGTATGTTCATACATTTAACCTTTGACATACACTTTGATAATGGCCATTTGGAAAGACAGGGGATATGTACCATACCAAAAAAAAAATGCATTAATTAGAGCACTAAATAAGATGATAAAATAATGGAACCTATGGAATTAAGGAGGTGACTTATGTAAGTAAGGCTGATAGAAATCTTTAAAGGGAAAAAAATATTCAAGCTAACTCAAGGGGTACAAAATAGAGTTACAAAAAAGCTGAACAGCTGCTCAATGAAGAAATACAGAAAGGTAGTTTGGAGCAGGTATTTGAGGATATTTTAGTCGGAGATTCATTCTTAATGCATATAATCTACCATTGATTAGCAAAATTCAAACGGTTTAGAATCAGGTGCTGATAAATGTAATGCACAGCTGCCTTATGAATTTGTAAAGGAATCCACAAGAAATGGTGTTTATCTTGACCTAATAATTATGAATGATGGGGACAAGGTACAGGAAATGTAAATCTAAAAACATTTCTGAAAGACTAGAAAGTAATTAAACTTTATATGATTTTAGCGAGTTTTGAGAAGGTGTGTAACTCAGGTTGTGGTTTTGGATGTAGGTTTACTCGCTGAGCTGAAAAGTTCATTTCCAGACGTTTCGTTACCTTACTAGGTAACATCTTCAATGGACCTCAGGCAAAGCAATGCTGAAAATTCCTGCTTTCTATTTAAATGTTTGGGTTTCTTTGGGTTGGTGATGTCATTTCCTGTGGTGAAATCACTTCGTGTCCTTTTCTCGGGGGTAGTAGATGGGGTCTAACTCCATGTGTTTGTTGATAGAGTTCCAGTTGGAATGCCACGCTTCTAGGAATTCTCGTGCGTGTCTTTGTTTGGCTTGTCCTAGAATGGATGTATTGTCCCAGTCGAAGTGGTGTCCTTCCTCATCCATATGTGAGGATACTAGTGAGAGAAGGTCATATCTTTTTGTGGCTAGTTGGTGTACATGTATCCTGGTGGCTAGTTTTTTGCCTGTTTGTCCAATGTAGTGTTTGTTACAGTCCTTGCATGGTATTTTATAAATGACATTAGTTTTGCTCATTGTCTGTATAGGGCCTTACAAGTTCATTAGGTTCTGTTTTAGTGTGTTGGTGGGTTTGTGGGCTATGATGCCAAGGGGCCTTCAAACCAGAGTCTTCAAACTACGCAGAGCAGATGAAAATCACCTATACCACGAATACAAAAAGAACGGGTACCCAATGAACACAGCAACAAACCCAAACAAGCAGTCAAAACACATCCAGAAACCCTAGCCACTCTCCCCTACATCAAAGACATCTCGGAAATGACTGCCAGACTATTCAGACCCCTTAGCATACATTTACTAAATGTATGCCGAGCAGAATTTTTTAGCATTGCTTCACATGAGGTCCATTGAAGAGGTTACCTAGTAAGGTAATGAAACATCTGGAAAGGAACCTTTCAGCTCAGCGAGCAAACTTACATCCAAAACTTAATATGATCTGATACTTAGAGTTATTAAAGAGTAGGAACAAAGTTAGAAATTAAAATTGAATTGAATTAAATTAAAGTAGAATTAAAGTAAATGTATTGGAAGTGAATTATCTTCATTTTCCAATTGAAAGAACAATAATTAACATGGCTAACAATCTTAATTACAGAACTAAGAGTACAGTACAAAACCAAGCAAGTTGTGATCAATGTTCTTGTCCAACCATATGTTTTCTCGAATGTAAATGAATCAAAAATGAAAAATGGCAATATAAGGGTCAGCTGATCAAGGTCACTGCACTCATTACCACCAAGAGATCTTGGAGATAAGTGTTAGAAGGGGCATAGGCACACAGCAGATCAAATAATAATTGAGGAAGAATTTTTCAACACAAATGAGTTCTGAGACTACAAATGTCATAGACATGGGTCTGGATTTGATGCTCTGCAGCTCCCCATGACCCAACATCAATTTCTGGAGTGAGCTCTGCTTTTGGGCAAAAGCAATTTAACTATAAAAGGGAGACCATAGAAGGTAATGTGGAGGAGCAGTGCTGCAATCCATAGGGATCCAGGAGGCCACCCAATAAGTATTGAGAAACAACAGCCAATACAGAAAATGAGAGCAGACCAGCCCTTGAGACCTGGATTGAGTCAGGCAAAAAGTTCAGTGACATCATGTGAATTAAGCTAAAAAGTTTAGTCAATGTATTTTGAGATACCACATCATTCCAGCTGCTGCAGTAGCCTGTTGAATATACTCGACCCTGCCATTTGGTCACCAGCAGTCTCTATTAGGTATGACTCATACCTCACTTTCAAAGCTTCACCTCACTTGCTTACACTTAGCATAACCACAAGCCGCAACTCTTAATTTACATACTCCCAGCTCTTAAACCATGGAAATGATATCACCCAATTCATTACATCACATTTACTGATATACTGCCTCTTTCTTGAAGGACAAATTGACACTCAACCATGGGCTGTGACATCCAGCAAGGACTGGGCAGGCAATGATGTGTCTCAAGATTCTTTGTAGACTTTGGCACCTTTAACTGACTTCTTTTTGTTTAGAAATAATGTTCTATTGAGTTCAAAACCAACCCAGACAAATGAAGTACTCCTTATTCAATCTGGCAGCTGGTAATGATTCTAAACAAGATGAGCCATGGGAGATTTAATGCAGGATCCAGTGGGTGAGAACCCACACCACATTAAACTGCTACTATTCGACAGTACAATGTGGCTAAGTACTATTTAATCTTCAGACTTTCTGGCAGCAATGTTTCATAATCCCTAATGGACTGAAAATCAAGTTTACATATTATAAAATGGTGGATGTAAATTGACAGAATAAAATGTCATATCAGAAACAAAATCTAAAGAAGACTCTCTTTCATTCAAGTGTTTATCTGAAAACTTGGGATTATTATACCAATTTAGAATACTGATATTTCTGTCTTTTCCTCACTGTGCAATGTTCTGTCCCACGATTGTGTTTTTGTTCACTCCCACACATCCAGATCTTTTAAACTGAAGTGCACCAGTTGCATAGTATGGGCCTTTCAATCAAATTGCACATAATCACAGTCATTTATGAATTATTACATAAGTACTACAGAAATAATCGCAATTCCTGGAAGGTCTGTGAAGTGCTTGCACCATATGGTCTGTTTTACTGCCTTTGCCATACAGTTCATCAACGTCAGGTGACGGAATAAATCTACCTGGCCAAACTGCTCACAAGGTGTCTGGTATTCTGCCTTCTGGCAAAGATCTTTCACTCTTTCATGCTTCGGCAGAAAATTTTCCTCTTGGGTGTTCTTACTCTCATCCCTCTTGTGGAGCAGCTTACTAACAAAATGAAAAGAAAAACACTGCTCCTTTAATATTGGCTATCACAATGATGAAGATGGAAATTTGAAAAAACTTCACATTATGTTTTAAGACAACGTTAATAACATACCCTCTTTCCACAAGAAAAGAATCTCGCCATATTTTTGTTTTCTTGTTTGAGTTGAACCTGAGAATTAAATAATAGTTACATTATTGAACTTAGAACATATAAACATGAACTATCAGTGCAGTTGAAATCTAGGTAATCAGCATTCCTTTTTTAGGTGCACTATAATTTGAACAAAATAGTAACTGACCAAAACTAACCTGCTTTACTGAAGGCTAGATTACCATTAGCTAGATTTAGTCTTTAGCCCTGTGAGGATTATTAAGCAATTAACATTACCATGAATCTGAAAAACAATTAGATCCATTTTTGTGTTGTAATAACAAAAGAACAACAAGGTGGCACAGTGGTTAGCACTGCGGCCTCAGCACCAGGGATCTGAGTTCGATTCCAGCCTCTGGGTGACTGCGTGTGTGGAGTTTGCACATTCTCTGTGTTTGCATGGGTTTCTTCCGGATGCTCCGGCTTCCTCCAACAATCCAAAGATGTGCTGGTCTGGTGAATTGGCGTGCAAAATTGCCCAGTGTTCAGGGATGTGTAGGTTAGATACATGAATCAGGGGTAAATGTAAGGTAATAGGGTAGGAGAATGGGTCTGGGTGGGTTACTCTTTGGAGGGTCAGTGTGGACTTATTGGGTCAAAGGGTCTGTTTCCACACTGTAGGGATTCTATGAAATGGTGGAAATCTGAATTAAAAATGCTGGAAATAAGCAGTGAGTCAAGCAGAATCTGTGGAGAGAGAAACAAAGTTAGCAAAAATATATCATCCTGAAACTTTTAACTCCAACTGGAATCTTATCACCATAATCTCTCCTGGAAAGGCAGAAACTTTTTCAGGTTTGCATCAAGACTCTCTGCCCAGCATAACCAATTGTTACTCCTCACCAGGGAGCAAAATTAAACAAATACCATTCTCCCCCCAGTTTGAAGGGAGAAAAGAGTGACACATTAATTCTCTCAAAGAAGTTTCCAAAAGGAAGGGCACGTTTTAGAAAAGCACAGAACTGGGATTTTCTCAGCTGCAGGCAGCTACTAGAATGGCACAGAGAACGGAGAAGGTTGACGCCTGGATTTCTCTCCTTATTATCTGAGCAATCTGATGGGTTGCAATGAGGGGACCTCTCCCGAAGACGGGCAGAAAAAAAAACTAACATCTCTAAGCAAAACGACAGAGATGCACATGGTCCAGTTAAGTCAGGGGACTGTTTCCTTCAAACTGGAGACTATGCACAAAGAGCATCCAAAACCTGGAGCCTCTTGGGGGCAAGAAAAATGAGTAGCAGAACAGTTTCAGCTGGTAAGCTTCACATTTGGTTTTACCCAAAATGGTTTGCCTTAAAACAGTGCACTTTGCAGCTTCACTCCCCCCTCCCTGTGCAGACATCACCTCACATTCCCCCCTCTGAACAGCCAACATTCTCACTCACTCATCTCCTATTGCCACTTCACACCCATGTTTCAGTTTTCTTCCACTAATTGAGGTAATTCAATTCAGAAGGAGCAACAGGAATACAGAGTAATAGGTTCATGCTAAGATTCTTGGTAGTGCAGAAGAGTAGAAAGATTTCTGTGTCCACGTACATATATCCCTGAAAGTTGCCACCCAGGTTGATTGGGTTGTTAAGGTGGTATACAGTGTGTTAGCTTTTATTGGTAGAGGGACTGAGTTTCAGAACCACAAAGGTCATGTTGCAGATGTACACAACTCTGTTGCGGCTGCACTTGGAGTATTACATACAGTTCTGGTCACTGCATTAGATTAGTTTCCCTACAGGGTGAAAACTGGCCATTTGGCTCCATTATAGGAAGGATGTGGAAGCTTTGGAAAGGATTCAGAGCAGATTTACTGGGATGTTGCCTGGTATGGAGGGAAGGTCGTATGAGGAAAGGTTGAGTGACTTGAGGCTGCTTTCGTTAGAGAGGATGTGACTGAGTGGTGACTTGATTGAGATATAAGACAATCAGAGGGTTAGACAAGGTGGATAGTGAGAGCCTTTTTTCTTGGATAGTGATGGCTAGCATGAAGGGGACATAGCTTTAACTGAGGGCTGATAGATATAGGACAGATGTCAGAGGTAGTTTCTTTACTCAGAGTAGTAGGGGCGTGGCGTGCACTGCCTGCAACAGTAGTCGACTTGCCAAAATTAATGGCATTTAAATGGTCACTGGATAAACATATGGATAAAAATGGAATAGTGTAGGATTGATAGGCTTCAGATTGGTTCCACAGGTTGACGCAACATTGAGGGCCGAAGGGCCTGTACTACATTGTCATCTTCTAAGTTCTAATTAGGTCCTCCTTTCCCTTGGGAGGCAGGGGATGGCTAAGTGGGGGCACTCCAAATGCAGGCAGCCCATTGGCCTTTGACAATACATAACCACCATTCCACTGGAAAAAAAGGTCTTGTTCTTGCTGTCTGCAGATATCAGCAACGAACTGCAGGAGAATCTCCTGAGGAACTGAAATTCAAACTTGACAAGAAAGTTGATCCTAGGCTGAGGGACCTTGTCTCCTGTTGACGGATTGTGGCATCCATCTCCTCGCTTTGAGGATAAGGCAGCTTTGCTAGTTATGGTGCTTTTGCTCTTTCCTCTCAATGCATAGGCAGCTGCACAAGGTGTTCTTATGCTGTTGTGAAGACTGACAGTACAGAAATAAAGCTGTAGATGGATACAATGCTAGATGAATGGCATTTCCTCCAAGAAGTTGGTAATCATCTGTCAAGAAGTGAACACACTCTCTATGAACAGTGGTATCTCGATAGTCATGGTTCCAGCTCTTCAGTCTCATTGATGTCTCCTCAGCTTGTTTGCAATTACCCCAGTGATCCAGGTGGGTAACTGATAAGTCAGGAATATGGTTCACTGGTAAGGAAATCTGGACCTTGAGGTTAAGCTACTTCAAAATTGGCTTAACAACCTTAAGCCATTTCTTACATGATCGATCCAAGGGAGCTCCCTGCTTACCTCCAATACTACTCCAGAGAAAGCTGAAGAGTGAGGGGTCATGTTGGGATCCCAAACTGATGCTAATTTTTGGGACGTTTCCACATTGCTCACCGCTGGACTGACCTCTACCATGTTGGAACAATTCCATTCTCTGACATGTGCTACCATCCTACCCATTACTTCGAGCATTTTCAGCTCATCTACTGCATTAGCTCAGAAAAACTGTTCTGTTCCCTGGACCTGTAAGAGATTATTGCACTGTAATGGTTTAGCTAGATGCTATGCCATTGCACTCATTATTTAATTAGTTCACATATTGACACAAGTGTCAATATTAATACATATTGTCTTATAACAAAAAAAAGCCTAATTATTTGCCATACAAATTAACAGGTAGAAACAACAAACATTGCATGGCTTAGAAAGCACAGAAGCTAAACTAATGAAGAAGTGCTAAGATAGACCCCTTACAACGATAATTATTCACCTTGAAAGCTACATCTCACATCATTTAATTTCTGAAAAATAAAAGGTGTGCAATACTTCAGTTTCTCTGCTGCTAATACGGAATTCTTATTACTAGGCATTCAGCTCCAAAATCACTGCAAATACATTAAACTCACAAAAACAACTGGGATTCACACTTTTAAAAATAACCTTTTCAAAAGGTTGGTATAGAAATTAATAGAGGTAGATTTTCAATTGGTATCTGTGAAAATTACTATTGCTACTAATTAGACACTCCTTATAGAAATTCCACAACGCTTACTTACATTGATTTCAATGCAAATAAAATTCAAAACACTTCCACTCTATTGCAAAATATTATATGCCCAGCGTAATAAATAGGGGATACATAATTTTCTTTACACAGTTTTGCAATCAACTACTCAGTGTCAAAATCCTACACAATGGCAATGGAATCTTGGGTCCAACTCATCTGCACCAACGAACCACCCTAATCTGATCTAGTCCCATTTGCTAGCAAATGGCCTGTATCCCTCTAAACCCTTCATCTTCATGTGCCCTTTCAGAAACCTTTTAAATGTTGCAATTATACCTGCCTCCACCACTTTCTCTGCTAGCCAAATCCATACTTGGAACATTCTCTGCCTGAAAACATCACCTCTCAGGTCCTTCTTAAATCTTTCCCGTCTCACCCTAAACCTGGGTCCTCGAGTTTTGGACTCTCTCCCAGCAACCCCCACCCCACCACCTGAGGAAAAAGTATTCTCTATCAGTGTTTTCTTCCAACACATTAATAATTTTTTTTCAAGCTGCAATCTGAAATACGTCATTGAAGGCCCATGCTTATGTATTCAACATCATACATTCTTAAAGTGTTCTGCTGTGACCAATTTTAATTAATCTTTTCAGCAGCAAACAAAGTTATCTGATAAAGCAATAAATGTAATAACTCAATAGTACGCAGTGTGTTTTTCAAGTTCAGACTCATTGATTTGAGCAAAGGAACAACCCAGGCAAAACTAAACTCTAATGGCTTCTCAGATGCAGTCCTATTTAGTCAACATAAAATCCTGGTCCTCTCACCTGTTAACAGGTTTTTCAGTGTCTAGAAGCTTTAGAATGGATTTGCCATCCATGTCAGCTGGAATGTCCAGACCTGCAATGTCCAAAATTGTTGGGGCAAGGTCTATATTTAGAACAAGTTGAGGAATTCTGGAAATAAACAACAAAAGGAATTATTCATAATTCTGCCCTGACCATTATATTCAATGGATTAGTGGTGCTGGAAGAGCACAGCAGTTCAGGCAGCAACCAACGAGCAGCGAAATCGACCTTTCGGGCAAAAGCCCTTCATCAGGAATAAAGGCAGTGAGCCTGAAGCATGGACTTCAGGCTCACTGCCTTTATTCCTGATGAAGGGCTTTTGCCCGAAACGTCGATTTCGCTGCTCGTTGGATGCTGCCTGAACTGCTGTGCTCTTCCAGCACCACGAATCCAGTATTTGGTTTTCAGCATCTGCAGTCATTGTTTTTACATTATATTCAATATTCACCGAGTTCTGAACAATCTTCCAGAGCAGCTAAGGTTGCTTATCATAGCCACGGGATTAACACAGACTCTTTCAAGAAACTATAATAATAAGCTTGATCGATCAGGAAATATTTATACTTGCACCTCACCAGTAAATTCTAAATTGAATGAATAACACTGATATTGAATCTATTCAAAACAATGGGGATAGAAATGGAGGCACTGTCACAGTATCAGAGTGCAAATGGGGACTCTGAACAACTTGATCTTTACCCTTATGGTCAAAGAGGCCATCTGACCCTTGCCATGCATGCACTCTTTGACAATGATGTAGAGAAGCAGTGTTGGACTGGGGTGGACAAAGTTAAAAATCACACAACAGCAGGTTATAGTCCAAAAGGTTTATGTGGAAGCACCAGCTTTTGGAACATTGCCTGATGAAGGAGCAGCACTCCGAAAGCTAGTGCTTCCAAACAAACTTGGTGGACTATAACCTGTTGTTGTGTGATTTTTAACTCTCAACGTAAGGTCAGCTCAGAGGAAAATGTCACCCATACTTTTTCTTCTAAATATAGAAGACTAATTGAAGTACTCCAACTAATCCCACCAAAGATCCACTAACTGGCTGGGATTAAAGTTGAACCTTTGCTAGCCTATAATGGGTCATTTGCTAACCCCTGGGGAAACTCAGTGCAATTAACATGCAGAAAAGACCATCAGAGTCAAATTTAACATCCCTGTTTCTCTTTGCTCGAGATATATTTTGCTTTCTCAAATAACAGAAACTATCGATTGGGATAACTTATTAAATCATCATGACTTTAGTCAGACTGATATTAAAACTCAGTGTTCTGGGCAAAGTTTCCTCTGTATGATAATATTTATTTTGCCTTTTTTAATGACATAAATATTTAAACCATTATATAGTTGAGGCAAGTGACATTCTACATTTACTTTCACTAACTCTTCAGCAATTTGTTTAATTAAAGCAAGTAATTCTACATAATTTCGAACAATTTCTGTTTAATATAAATATTCTGAACAGGATTGCCTCAAAGGTTTAATCATTAGACTCATGAATTCAAGGGGATGTGGCTATTTCTATTTATCGACCCTGGGTTAGGGCGACTAGAACAGCAAGTTTTTAATATTCCAATAGCAGTAAGACCCATTCATTTGCAGTTTTGATTTAATTTCTAATTATCAACATCCAAGATGGAGGCCAGGAAAAGTTCTGGCTGTAACAGCTGCTCCTTTTTTGAGGTATTTTAGGTGCTGGAGGTGATTTCCTCAAATTCCAGGAGCAGCAATTACTGGTTTATATGCTGTTGTATTGCTTTGGAACTTTGGGGGAAAAAAAAAGTCAAAACAGCAGCAGTTTAAAAAGGGAGAAGTACAGACAAAAAAGTTGGGGGGTGGGGGGGGGGAAGAAAGGGTGATGGATTCTCAGGGGAACGTAGCACGAACAGCCAAGTTTCTGATAATGAGACTGGCTCTAATGCAATGAGGGGTACGTCGGGTTCCAAGAGATCAATTGTGTTAGGGGATTCTCTAGCCCGGAGTACATACAGATGTTTCTGTGGCCAGCAGTGAAAAATCAGAATGGTGTGTTGCTTCCCTGGGGCCACGGTCAAGGATGTCTCAGAGAGGGTGCAGAATGTTCTCACAGGAGAAAAAGGCCAGCAAGAGGTCATTGTCTACACTGGAACCAATGATATAGGAAGGGAAAAGGTTGAGAGTCTGAAGGGAGATTAGAGAGAGTTAGGCAGGAATTTAAAAAGGAGGGCCTCAAGAGTAGTAATGTCTGGATTACTCCTGGTGGTACGAGCTAGTGAGGGCAGGAATAGGAGGATAGAGCAGATGACTGCATGGCTGAGGAGCTGGTGTATGGGAGAAGGATTCCAATGATCCAAATATGTGAATCTCTTTTGGGGAACAAGGATGGACAGATTGCACCTAAATTGGAAGGGGACTAATATACTGGCAGGGAAATTTGCTAGAGCTGCTCAGGAGGATTTAAACTAGTAAGGTAGGGGGATTGGGACCCAGGGAGATAGTGAGGAAAGAGGTCAACCTGAGACTGATATAGTTGAGAACAGAAGCGAGTCAAATAGTAAGGGCAGGAAGGGACAAGATAGGACTAATAAATTAAACTGCATTTATTTCAATGCAAGGGGCCAATGGGAAGGCAGATGAACTCAGGGCATGGCTAGGAACATTGGACTGGGATTTCATAGCAATTACAGAAACACAGCTCAGGGATGGGCAGGACTGGGAGCTTAATGTTCCAGGATACAAGTGCTACAGGAAGGATAGAAAGGGAGGCAATGAGGTGGGTTTGTCGCATTTTTCATAAGGGATAGTATTACAGCTGTGCTGAGAGAGAATATTCCCGGAAATAAAGGGATGATCACCTTATTGGGATTGTATTTATAGACCTCCTAATAGTCAGAGGAAATTGAGAAACAAACTTGTAAGGAGATCTGAGCTATCTGTAAGAATAATAGGGTTGTTATGGCAGGGGATTTTAACTTCCCAAACATAGACTGGGACTGCCATAGTGTTAAGAGTTTAGATGGAGAGAAATTTGTTAAGTGTGTACAAGACAATTTTCTGATTCAGTATGTGGATGTACATACTAGAGGTGGTGAAAAACTTGACCTACTCTTGGGAAATAAGGCAGGGCAGGTGACTGAGGTGTCAGTGGGGGAGCACTTTGGGGCCAGCAGCCATAATTCTATTAGATTTAAATTAGTGATGGAAAAGGATAGAACAGGTCTAAAAGTTGAACACCTAAATTGCAGAAGGCTAACTTTGACGGTATTATGCAAGAACTTTCAAAAGCTGATTGGGAGCAGATGTTCGCAGGTAAAGGGACGGCTAGAAAATGGGAAGCCTTCGGAAATTAGGTAACGAGAATCCAGAGAAAGTATATTCCGGTTAGGATGAAAGGGAAGGCTGATAGATATAGGAAATGCTGGATGACTAAAGAAATTGAATGCTTGTTTAAGAAAAAGGAGGAAGCATATGTAAGATAGAGGAGAAAGTGAGGACTGCAGATGCTGGAGATCAGAGCTGAAAATGTGTTGCTCGAAAAGCGCAGCAGGTCAGGCAGCATCCAAGGAACAGAAGAATCGACGTTTCAGGCATAAACCCTTCTTCAGGACTGAAGCGTTGATTCTCCTGTTCCTTGGATGCTGCCTGACCTGCTGCGCTTTTCCAGCAACACATTTTCAGCATATGTCAGATAGAGACAGGATAGATTGAGTGATTCCTTAGAAGTGTATAAAGGCAGTAGGAGTATAGTTAAGAGGGAAATCAGGAGGGCAAAAAGGGGACATGAGATAGTTTTGGCAAATAGAATTAGGGAGAATCCAAAGAGTTTTTACAAATACATTAAGGACAAAAGGGTAATGAGAGAGAAAAATAGGGTCCCTCAAAGATCAGCAAGGCAGCCTTTGCGTGGAGCCGCAGAAAATGGGGGAGATACTAAATGAGTATTTTGCATCAGTATTTACTGTGGAAAAGGATATGGAAGACACAGATTGTAGGGAAAAAGATGGTGACACCTTGCAAAAGCTCCAAATTACAGAGGAGGAAGTGCTGGATGTCTTGAAATGCATAAAGATGGATAAATCCCCAGGACCTGATCAGGTGTACCCGAGAACTCCGTGGGAAGCTAGAGAGGTGATTGCTGGGCCTCTTGCTGAAATATTTGTATCATCGATAGTCACAGGTGAGGTGCAAGAAAACTGGAGGTTGGCTAACGTGGTGCCTCCCTGTTTAAGAAAAGTGGTAAGGACAAGTCAGGGAACTATAGACCAGTGAGCCTGACATTGGTGGTGGGAATCCTGAGGGATAGGATGTACATGTATTTGGAAAGGAAAGGACTGATTAGGGATAGTCAACATGGCTTTGTGTGGGAAATCATATCTCACAAACTTGATTAAGATTTTTGAAGAAGTAACAAAGAGGATTGATGAGGACAGAGTGGTAGATGTGATCTATATGGATTTCAGTAAGGCATTCGACAAGGTTTCCCATGGGAAATTGATTAGCAAGGTTAGATCTCATGGAATACAGGGAGAACCAGACATTTGGATACAGAACCGGTCAAAGGTAGAAGACAGAGTGGTGGTGAAGGGTTTAGATTAGATTAGATTAGATTACTTACAGTGTGGAAACAGGCCCTTCGGCCCAACAAGCCCACACCACACCCGTCGAAGCGCAACCATCCCATACCCCTACATCTACCCCTTACCTAACACTACGGGCAACTTAGTATGGCCAATCCACCTGACCTGCACATCTTTGGAGTGTGGGAGGAAACCCACGCAGACACGGGGAGAACGTGCAAACTCCACACAGAGAGTCGCCTGAGGCGGGAATTGAACCCGGATCTCTGGCGCTGTGAGGCAGCAGTGCTAACCACTGTGCCACCGTGCCACCCACTGGAGACCTGTGACCAGTGGAGTGCCACAAGGATCGGTGCTGGGCCCTCTACTTTTTGTCATTTACATAAATGATTTGGATACGAGCATATGTAGTAAGTTTGCAGATGGCACCTAAATTGGAGGTGTAGTGGACAGCGAAGAGGGTTACCTCAGATTACAACAAGATCTTGACCAGATGGGCCAATGGGCTAACAAGTGGTAGATTGAGTTTAATTCAGATAAATGCGAGGTGCTGCATTTTGGGAAAGCAAATCTTAGCAGGACTTACACACTTAATGGTAAGGTTTGAGGGAGTGTTGCTGAACAAAGAGACCTTGGAGTGCAGGTTCAGAGCTCCTTGAAAGTGGAGTCGCAGGTGAAGGTGGCGTTTGGTATGCTTTCGTTTATTGGCCAAAGGATTGAGTACAGGAGTTGAGAGGTCATGTTGTGGCTGTATAGGACATTGGTTAGGCCACTGTTGGAATATTGCATGGAATTCTGGTCTCCTTCCTATCAGAAAGATGTTGTGAAACTTGAACGGGTTCAGAAAAGATTTACAAGGATGTTGCCAGGGTTGGAGGATTTGAGCTATAGGGAGAAGCTAAACAGGCAGGGGTTGTTTTCCCTGGAGCGTCGGAGGTGGAGGGGTGACCTTATAGAGGGTTACAAAATTATGAGGGGCATGGATAGGGTAAATAGACAAAGTCTTTTCCTTGGGGTCGGGGGGTCCAGAACTAGAGGGCATAGGTTTAGGGTGAACATAGAACAAGACAGCGCAATACAGGCCCTTTGGCCCTCAATGTTGCGCCGATCCAAACCCACCTAACCTACACTAGCCCACTATCCTCCATATGCCTATCCATATGCCCGTTTAAATGCCCATAAAGAGGGAGAGTCCACCACTGCTACTAGCAGGGCATTCCATGAACACACGACTCGCTGAGTAAAGAATCTACCCCTAACTTCTGTCCTATACCTACCACCCCTTAATTTAAAGCTATGCCCCTTCATAATAGCTGACTCCATATGTGGAAAAAGGTTATCATGGTCAACCCTATCTAAACCCCTAATCATCGTGTACACCTCTATCAAGTCACCCCTAAACCTTCTTTTCTCCAATGAAAACAGCCCCAAGTGCCTCAGCCTTTCCTCATACGATCTTCCTCCCATACCAGGTAACATCCTGGTAAACCTCCTCTGCACCCGTTCCAGTGCCTCCACATCCTTCCTATAGTATGGCGACCAAAACTGCACACAATACTCCAGATGCAGCCACACCACACTCTTATACAACTGCAACATGACCTCAGGACTTCAGAACTCAATTCCTCTACCAATAAAAGCCAGTACGCCATATGCCTTCTTCACAGCACTATTTACCTGGGTGGCAACTTTCAGAGATCTGTGTACATGGACACCAAGATCCCTTTGCTCATCCACACTACCAAGTATCCGACCATTAGCTCAATACACCATCTTTTTGTTACACATACCAAAGTGAATCACCTCACACTTACCCACATTGAATTCCATTTGCCACCTTTCTGCCCAGCTCTGCAGCTTATCTATATCCCGCTGTAACCTGACACATCCTTCCTCACGGTCAACAACTCCACCGACTTTCGTATCATCCGCAAACTTGCTCGCCCAACCTTCTAGCCCCTCCTCCAGGTCATTTATAAAAATGACAAACAGCAATGGTCCCAAAACAGATCCTTGCAGAACACCGCTAGTAACTGCGCTCCAAGATGAACCTTTACCATCAACTACTACCCTCTGTCTTCTTCCAGCCAGCCAATTCCTAATCCAAACCTCCAACTCACCCTCAATGCCATACCTCCGTATTTTTTGCAGTAGCCTACCATGGGGAATCTTATCAAACGCCTTACTAAAATCCATATACACCACATCAACCGCTTTACCTTCGCCCACCTCCTTAGTCACCTTCTCAAAGAATTCAATAAGGTTTGTGAGGCACGATCTGGCCTTTACAAAACCATGCCGACTATCCTTGATCACATTATTCCTATCCAGATGTTCATAAATCCTATCCCTTACAATTCTCTCTAAGACTTTGCCCACAACAGAAGTGAGACTCACCGGCCTATAGTTACTAGGGTTATCCCTACTCCCCTTCTTGAACAAGGGAACCACATTTGCTATCCTCCAGTCTTCTGGCACTATTCCTGTAGACAATGAGGACATAAAAATCAAGGCCAATGGCTCTGCAATCTCCTCCCTTGCTTCCCAGAGAATCCTAGGATAAATGCCATCAGGCCCAGGGGACTTATCTATTTTCACCCTTTCCAGATTTCCAACACCTCTTCCCTACATACCTCAAAGCCATCCATTCTAATTAATTGTGACTCAATATTCACATCGGCAACAATGTCCTGTTCCTGAGTGAATACTGACAAAGAGTATTCATTCAGTGACTCCCCAATCTCTTCAGCCTCCACACGCAACTTCCCACTATTATCCTTGACTGGACCTATTCCTACCCTAGTTATTCTTTTATTCCTGAAATATCTATAGAAAGCCTTTGGGTTTTTCCTAATCCTACTAACTAAGGACTTTTCATGTCCCCTCTTGCTGCTCTTAGCGCTCTCTTTAGATCCTTCCTGGCTACCTTAACTCTCAATCACCCCAATTGAACCTTCACGCTTCATCTTTACATAGGCCGCCCTCTTCCCTTTAACAAGGGATTCCAATTCCTTATTAAACCACGGCTCCCTCACACGACCCGTTCCTCACTGCCTGACAAGTACATATTTATCAAGGACACTCAATAGTTGCTCCTTGAACAAGCTCCACATATCGATTGCGCCCTTACCTTGAAGCCTACTTTTCCAAGCCACACATCCTAAGTCGTGCCTCACCGCATCATAATTTCCCTGTCCCCAGCTATAACTTTTGCCCTGCAATGCACACTTATCACTCTCCATCACTAGCGTAAAAGTCACCGAATTGTGGTCACTGTCCCCAAAGTGCTCACCTACCTCCAAGTCTAACACCTGGCCTGGTTCGTTACCCAGAACCAAATCCAGTATGGCCTCACCTCTTGTTGGCCTGTCTACATATTGTGTCAGGAAACCCTCCTGCACACATTGGACAAACACCGACCCAGTCAATATCTGGAAAGTTAAAGTCCTCCATAACAACCACCCTATTACTTTCACTCTTCGCCTGAATCATCCTCGCAATCCTTTCTTCTATGTCTCTAGGACTATTAGGAGGCCTGAAGAAAACTCCTAACAGGGTGACCTCACCTTTCCTATTCCTAACCTCAGCCCAAACTACCTCAGATGGCGAGTGTTCATCCATTGTCCTTTCCACTGCTGTAATACTATCTTTGACAAGCAATGCCACACCTCCCCCACCTCTGACCCTACTAAAACATTTAAACCCTGGAACCTGCAACAGCCAATCCTGTCCCTGTTCTACCCATGTCTCCGTAATAGCCACAACATCGAAATCCCAGGTACCAACCCAAAGGGTGAGATGGGAAAGATATAAAAGAGACCTAAGGGGCAACTTTTTCACACAGAGGGTGGTACGTGTATGGAATGAGCTGCCAGAAGATGTGGTGGAGGCTGGTACAATTGCAACATTTAAGAGGCATTTGGATGGGTATATGAATAGGAAGGGTTTGGATGGATATGGGCTGGGCGCTGGCAGGTGGGACTAGATTGGGTTGGGATATTTGGTCGACATGGACAGGTTGGACTGAAGGGTCTGTTTCCATGCTGTACATCTCTATGAGTCCATCAAATTACAACATGATTAAAAGTTGAGGCTTAACAGAAAATCTACGTTCCACTTTTTAAAATTAATTATTGCAATATGTAACTAGGATGAACCTCTTTTTTTTTTAAATGTCTAGCAACTCATTTCTTTGTTAATTGTCAAGGACAAAGAAAAGTCAATGAAGCCTGTCAATGAACATTTGGCTAAAAATAAAGAAATAACTTGGCTGATAAAACATTTACAAGTTAGTGAGAGCACACTGAAATTCATTTCAGGCAGTTATTAGAAAATGTAATTTTGTGATTTATGTGATACTGTAATAAGAATTCAAATAAAGATTCCAGGCTACCAAGGTTTCATCATTTCCAAACTTTCCCTTTAACTAATTATACTGTAGTACTGGGTCGTTGCTTAGACAAATGTAGCAGCATTTTGACACATCACAAAGAGCTGAGGTGAATGACCAATGCATCAGTTTTATTTTAAAATATTGCTTTATTCACTCTACTCTAATTTTTAGTCATGTGCTAACTTTAGCATCCACTTGAAACACTGGACAACTCAGATGAGGTCTTGGTTTCAAATTGCACGCATAGAAGAACGGTGTCTGGAAAAAAAAAAATCAACACTTTCTTAGGATTCTGGCAGATTGTTTTTTAACTTAGGTTATGTACACAAAAATCCTTTTCTTTCCCTCAAAACAAATATCATTCTTTCAGGGGGTGTGGGCTTTGTTGGCTGGGTCAGAATTTATTGCTCATTCTTAGTTGCCCTCAAAAACCTAGTAGTGAACTGCCTTCTTGAACTGTCACAGTCAATTTGGTGTAAATATCTGTACACCAACAACACTGCTAAGGAGCGAGTTCCAGGTTTTGGCCCAGTGAACCAGTTCCTCAAAATCAATCCCAATTGACCGAGGAGTTATGGCAAAATTAGCAACTAATCTATAGCTGCATTAAACAACGGCTAATAAAAATACTTAGCTCTTTTAGTGTGCTAAATGCCATTGTATTTCAACGTATGTCAAAAGATACACTGGGCTGGGTTTAATGCAGCCTGTCAGAAAGGGAAACATAGCAGCCAGGTCCAAATTATCATGGCAGAGGCCCAGCTTCAGTCTCCAATTGGAAGCAAAACTCATTCTTAAAGGTGGAATGTGGAAGTAATGAGCCAAATGACACCCATTATCCCTGAGCCCATTATAATTTATTGAAACGCCCCACTAGCTCAACAAAATTTGGCCACTATTACAAACAGATAGTTCATTCAATTGGTTGATGCGAATAAAATGGAGTTTCTAGGATTGTTGTGATGTAGTGGTAGCATCCATACCCTCTAGGCCAGGAGGCCTGGTTTCACATCTAAACAGGTTGATTGGAAAATACCTAAAATGGAAGTTCTCAAGAGTGAACATGAAATCACTTCTACGATACACCTCATGGTCTTAGGATCCTAGAATTACTGCAATGATATTCAATTCAGTTTTGATTATTGATCATCTTACATTGACCCTGGTTCCACATTGGGACCCCGCATGAAAAACGGCACTCTGATATCAATCTCATAGGGCATCGATTTTCCTTTGACTAGTCCAAACTGTCCAATGTGATAGCCATGGTCTGCTGTATAAATGATGTACGTATTGTCCACTTCTCCTGTTTCAACAAGCATGTTATAGAGCTGAAAGATCAAATGTAAACACTTAAGTTAGTGAAAAATTACATGTAATGAGAGTCTACACCAAGTATTTGTGGGTACTAATATCTCTACTCATTGTATCTTTGCTTAAGTGTAATCTCTATTTCCTTCTCATACATCATTACATTTTAACTATACTAGATTAATCTGTTTTAGCAATAGAAAGCCAGACGTAACTGATGCATTAACACTGATTAACCTACTCAACTTACCTACATAGCACAAGAAGCCCTGCTACATGTACAATCCTTGTATTATGTCCTTCACCAGTCCCTTCTTTTTGCATTAAATTCAGTGACATTCTACCCTTGCAGACTAACCAACTACAATATTGAAAAACTAAGCACCAAACAAAAAATGTGACGTACAGATTGAACTAATATTTCTTGATACTCAAGTGCTCAAACCACTGGGGCTTTTCATAAACAGAATATTTCCGAACCATACTGTTGAATTTGCTCCCTCAAATGGTTTCAGGTGAACAGATGGTTGTTCATCTGTGCACCTTTCAGATAATCATGGCTGGCGATTCTTGGATACTCATGTCTCAGAGGACCTGACTGCAGATTGCTGTATTTGGTCTTGTAGCAAGTAATTCAGGTCCAGCTGTCTGGCACTGTATTGGATACTAATTGATGTGGTGATGATGGAACGAACATACAGACATAATGAGACAGGTTGTAATGTGCCAATCAAATTGCATGGCTAACAGTGGATGGAGTTGGAGCTTATCCCTGACCCAAGAGGGGGAATATGGCAGAAAATGAGCAGCTCCCTGGAAGGCTGTACCTATTTATTCCACCAAGCTCACCAAAGGGGACATCTGCTTCTCCAAACTTAGGGTTTGAAACAAGGTCTGTGTGACAATGATTTGGGTTTCCAAAGATAAAAGTAGTATATGCATGCAATTCTATTGTGAGAAATTCTGTTGGGGTTGGCAAAAATACAATGTTGAGGGCTGGTTCAAAGCAATACCATACACAGCTAGAGAGGTATACAGCACGGAGACAGACCATGCTGATCAGATATCCTAAAGTAATCTGGTTCCATTTATCAGCACTTGGCCCATATTCTCTAAACCCGTCCTATTCCTATACGCATCCAAATGCCTTTTAAATGTGGTAATTGTACCAGTCTCCAACACTTCCTCTGGCAGCTCATTCCATATATGCATCACGATCTGTGAAAAAGTTGCCCCTTTGGTCCCTTTTAAATATTTTCCCTCTCACCTTAAACCTATGCCCTCTAGCTACCTTGGGGGAAAGACTTTGGTGGAGGCTGACACTGCAGGGAAAATAATCCTGGCACCATCCTTGTAAATCTTTTCTGAACCCTTTCAAGTTTCACAACATACTTCCTTTAGCAGAGAGACCAGAATTTCATGCAGTATTCCAATAGTGGTCTAACCAATGTCTTGTACAGCTGCAACATGACCTCCCAAATCCTATACTCAGTGCACTGAACAATAAAGGCAAGCATACCAAATGCCTTCTGCAATACCCTATCTACTTGCGACTTCACTTTCAAGGAACTATGAACCTGTTGGAAACAGACTCCTCCATGCTTTCAGTTACTGTGATGAAGCCCCTCAGCAGAACTTCTCATTCCTTCACCCAAAGTGACTTCAAGGACTTGCTTCTCATTTCTGGGTTCTAAGTCATTAAATAAAAGAAACACAAAGTAATAATTTCCTGTCAGGAATTAGTCTTAAGAGGTGAAAAATTAAATTTATTTGTTCCTGTTTTTAATGCACGTTGTTTCAGCCAGCTCCATGTATCTTTGAGAGGTACAGGCATTGGCAGAGTGCAGCGAACAGTTTCAGAATTACAATGAGAAGATAGCTTGTGTGTGATATTGACCTGACACCAACTCGCATTTTCCAGTTAATATCCTCTCAACCTTGCTTGGCTGACTACACATTCAGCAACAGGAAGCAACGCCCACCAGTGCCTATTCGGGATCACATTAGTGGCTGGAGGATTTCTTCTGGTTACTGTTTGATTCTGCAGGTGTTTAGTATTTTCTACAACTCCAAGCTCCAACAGTGAATTGCAAAACAAATTCATAAGATGTTTTTACTGATGAAGATTTCTACACAAACCTGTTGCTCCCAGAACACAACATGACTTGGCAAACGAGTGGAGGCCAAGTGGAATAAGAGGGTGGGAATGGCTCTCATCAGAACAGCCTATCTCAGGGAGCTCGGTTAGCATTTGTCCAGCCTTACCTTCAGCAAGGAACCATTTGCGAAGTGTCGGTGTTTCATTTTGGATGTCCTGAGTGAAGTGTTCTATGTGCTGCTGCCATAAGGCACAACAAGAAAGACATTGTTTGTGACTATAGTAGATGACCATGAACAAGAAGATGTGCATGTCAGAGTCCTGACAGAGAGGAATTAGAGATATGTGTAACATTTCAAAGTATGTTGTCAGCAAATACACAAGTGAAGTGATGGTTTTTGCCTACTAAATGAGGGCTAACTAAATTTCATTGCTATTTGCCAAGTAGTAGTAGACAGAGTAGGTAACTTCACTGGGAATTGCTAATTTCCATGGATTGGAAGATGTCAATGACTGCATGCACATCCTTTTACAGACACTGAATGTTAAGCCTCAAATAACAGACACCTTGGCAAGTCTGCCCAGAGATTCCTAAATATAGCAAACCAGGCAGATATGATGGGTAAAGGTGGCATTTATGAAATTCTTTCCTATATTCTGTATCTCTGCTAACAACAAGAGCATGGGGATTATGCTAAAACTATATTAAAAGTAAGTTAGGACATAGCTAGAGTGCAGCTCTGTAACACGTCATAGATGAAGATTACAAATGCATAAGAGGGACTACAGAGGTGAGATGTTGCCAGAACTGGGAAGTTAAGTCATGCAGATATGTGGGGCTACATTCTTTGGAACAGAGAAAGCTATAGGTGTGTAACTGAGGTTTATAAATTTACCATGTGCCTAGATAGAAGGACCAAATTCTCTTAGATGAGTCAATAACCAGGAGTCTTACATTAGGTGACAGGAGAATTGTTTTCACCCAGGAATAGGTGGCTATTTGAGAGTCACTGTCTGAAAAGGTAGCAGAAACAGAAACTCGCATCACGTTTGAAAGGCATTTACATAGGACATACAACAGTACAACACAGTATAGGCCCTTCGGCCCTTTATGTTGTTCCGACCTTTATCCTACTCTAAGATCAAATAGACCAACATATCCACGTTTTACTATCATGTATGTGGCTCTCCAAGAGTCACTTAAATGTCCCTAATGAACCCGACTCTACTTCCACTACTGGCAGTGCATTCCACACACCAACCACATTCTGTGTAAAGAACCTACCTACGATATCTCCCCTAAACCATTCTCCAATCACCTTTACGCCCTACGTGATAGTCATTTCAGCCCTGGGAAGAAGTCTCTGGGCTTTGTACTCTATTAATGCCTCTCATCATCTTTGATACCTGTATCAAGTCACCTCTCATCCTTCTTTGCTCCAATGACAAAAGCCCCAGCTCCCTCAACCTTTCTTCATAAGACATGCCCTCCAGTCGAGGCAGTATCCTGGTAAATCTCCTCTGCGCCCTCTCTTGCACTTTCACATCCTTCCTATAATGAGGCAACCAGAAATGAACACAATATTCCAAGTGTGGTCTAACCAGGGCTTTATAGAGCTGCAGCATAACCTCATGGCTCTTAAACTCAATCCCGCTGCTAATGAAAGCCAACACATCATATGCCTTCTTAACAGCTCGAATGGAAATTTTGAGGGATTTATGGATGTGAACCCCAAGATCCCTCTGTTCCTCCACAATGCCAAGATTCCTCCCTTTAAGCCTATAATCTGCATTCAAATTTGACCTTCCAAAATGAATCACTTCACATTTTACCAGGTTGAACTCTATCTGCCACTTCTCTGCCCAGCTCTGCATCCTGCCCCATTACAAACTATAACAGTCTTCTATGAGCCAGCTAATTCTGTATCCAGCCAGCCAAGTTTCCTGTATTCCATGCCTCCTTACTTTCTGAATGAGCCTACCTTCAGAACCTTATCAAACGCCTTGCTAAAATCTGTACACACCACAAACACTGCTCTATCTTCATGAATGTGTTTAGATATTAGATATTTAGAAATTACATATTTAGATATAACTTGAAGTGCTGTAACATCCAAGATTATGGACGTTGAATTGGAAAGTATTAGCTGAGATAACTCTTTTAAAGGCCAGTGTAAGTAGGATGAGCTGATTGATGTAACAGAGGATTGACGAGGGCAAAGCAATAGATGTGATCTATATGGACTTCGGTAAGGCATTCGACAAGGTTCCCTACGGGAGGCTGATTAGCGAGGTTAGATCTCATGGAATACAGGGAGAACTAGACATTTGGATACAGAACTGGCTCAAAGATAGAAGACAGAGGGTGGTGGTGGAGGGTTATTTCTCAGACTGGAGGCCTGTAACCAGTGGAGTGCCACAAGGATCAGTGCTGGGTCAGTTTTTTAGTCAGTTACTGAAATGATTTGGATGTGAGCAGAACAGGTACGGTTAGTAAGTTTGCAGATGGCACCAAAATTGAAGGTGTAGTGGACAGCAAAGAGGGTTACCTCAGATTACAACAGGTTCTTGACCAGATGGGCCAATGGGCTAACAAGTGGTAGATGGAGTTTAATTCAAATAAATGCGAGGTGCTGCATTTTGGGAAAGCAAATCTTAGCAGGACTAATACACTTAAAGGTAAGGTCCTAGGGAGTGTTGCTGAACAAAGAGACCTTGGAGTGCAGGTTCATAGCTCCTTGAAAGTGGAGTCGCAAGTAGATAGGATAGTGAAGGTGGCGTTTGGTATGCTTTCTTTTATTGGTCAGAGTATTGAGTACAGGAGTTGGGAGGTCATGTTGTGGCTGTACAGGACATTGGTTAGGCCACTGTTGGAATATTACGTGCAATTCTGGTCTCCTTCCTATCAGGAAGATGTTGTGAAACTTGAACGGGCTCAGAAAAGATTTACAAGGATGTTGCCAGGTTTGGAGGATTTGAGCTACAGGGAGAGGCTGAACAGGCTGGGGCTGTTTTCCCTGGAGCGTTGGAGGTTGAGGGGTGACCTCATAGAGGGTTACAAAATTATGAGGGGCATGGATAGGATAAGTAGGCAAAGTCTTTTCCCTGGAGTCAGGGGGTCCAGAACTAGAGGGCATAGATTTAGGGTGAGAGGGGAAAGATATAGAAGAGACCTAAGGGGCAACTTTTTCACACAGAGGGTGGCACATGTATGGAATGAGCTGCCAGAGGAAGTGGTGGAGGCTGGTACAATTGCAACATTTAAGAGGAATTTGGATGGGTATATGAATAGGAAGTGTTTGGAGGAATATGGGCCGGATGCTGGCAGGTGAGACTAGAATGGGTTGGGATATCTGGTCAGCATGGACAGGTTGGACCAAAGGGTCTGTTTCCACGCGATGCATTTCTACGATTCTATGACCCCTTTGTGCTGTAAATGCCTATGATTTCACACAACTTATATACATGGATGGGAGGTGGAGGAGGAGAAATAGGACAAGGGGAAGCAACCCAGATAGAACATTCCTTTCATCAGGTTTTTGGTAATGAATTTATCCCATGTGATACCAAAAACCAAAATCCCTGTTCAACAACAGAGCATGCACATATTTTCCCTTCCATCTGTAAGTGATCATTACGCAAAACAAATATTAAAAATATAAACATTTTAACAGTTTTGAAAAAAAAAAGTCATAACGCAGACAAAAGCCAATTTACTGAGTATTTTATTACAGCTCGTCTTCTGCGCATCTTTGCTGCTCCTATTATCCCTATATAGTGCCCTTTGTGATTAATGATAAGAGATCATAGCTTCAGAAGACCTGGCTGCACACTGCACTCTATCAACATGATCATTAACAGTTCAGGCTCACTGACTGACAGGAAGCAGCAGAGGCACTGGCAAAATAGCATGCATGGAGGATACATTCTTATTTCTTAATGAGAACAATAGGTTTGTGATCTATGCAATTACTGTCCCCCATCCTCCCCAGAACTGTTTTAAGAGAATCTAATCCCCCCACCCTTTCTCTTAGTCACAAGTCTTACCGAATCCCAGTACAATCTGGTTCCATAGGAGGTTATGTTCCATCTTTAGGCAAAAATATTTTATTGATGCAAATAATTACAAAAGTACTATTTCACAGTTTAAAACAAAATTCTAGTCAACCTGTCCAGAGATGTTATTGCATACCTCTGAAGCAGATGGGCCTTGAATCGTTCTCCTGGCTCAGATGTAGGGACACTATCACTGCACCACAAGAACCTCGAACAATTTTTATTTTTAATTGAGGGTATTACTAATGGAACAATGCACTTGTTAAAACAAATCATACTGGCAGCACAGCTGGGCAAGCTCAGCAAGTAGAGTATATAAAATATTCTGACTATTACATTAGGTTTCCAAATACAGTGGCCAACCAATTAATTAGTAAAACAACCACAGAAAAGCTGAATGCATGCAGCAGGTCAATCAGCTACAAGGAACAAAGAGTCTATGTTTCAGGTGCAAAGCATTTGTCAGATCTTCGGTGTGAGGCAGCCATATGATGTCAGCTAGAGCTTCTGTCTGACCGTTTAGACTGAGACAGGAATGGGAATCTTGCAACAGTAGCCATTTCTCACATTTCCTCAGTGAGGACCTACACAATATTGTGGGGTTTGCCTCAGATAGTTAAACTAAGCTGGTCTTGACATTGCCAAATCCACTGGACAGGGATTTCTATACATTTGTTTGCTGTCAATTGCACTGGCAACTATAATGTGGCTGTTTTCCCTTAGCTTGGAAGATCAATGCTTCATAAAATAGAAGTGAAATTGTGGCTGATGTCATATTGGCAGTTACCTGATCTGCTCTTAAACACATCAAATAGATCAGTTCATTCTTCTTATCGTATAAAATATTGCTGTTGGCATTACTGTATCAGTCCTGTTCTATCTCACGCAAATGGGAATCAGACTTGTGATCACTTTTTTTCAATAAAGTGTTTATTCAATGGTGATATATGTTAAAGTGGTAACAACAGTGCAGTATGCTATGAACGTATGCAATTTATAGACAAAGTCTCTTTTCGGAATGACTTTTCTAAGCCGTACTATTCTATGTTGGACTCTTATTTTACAATGTAGTAATCATTTGTAAAGAATGTTCATGTAAAACATCTAATGGGAGTACAAATTTTTAAAAAACTTGCAGTGATTAATTGCTAAAGTGAAAAGAGAACTCTGTTCCTAACCTAGCTATTGATGTAAAATGATACTAAACAAATAATACTTTTTAATTTGAAGATTCTCTTTTTCATCTTTGGAGTGATTCAGTCATGGGATGAAATGCTGGGTGGCAAGCACCTAATCTCAAAATTTGGAATGGGAGGTGTGAGGGGTAAGCAAGAAAGGTTACATGATGGGTCACTTGATCCAATTTTGCAAAATATTTACTGGAATGCTCTCTTGCACGTGCGAGCGATTTGCCTGTGTCATAACAAAGGCTTGCTTGTTTGAAGGCACTTAAATATCCAATACTGTTTGACTTAGGAATTTTCAGGATACCATATGGTAAAAAAAAAATCAAATGTTTCAATATTAATGCATTTATAATTTTCACTGACAACATACCTTTTCCATTGATTCATCCACAGACATTAAAGTCTGCAGGCGCTTCCTCTGTAGCATGTTAGTGAATTCCATATGGATGGGTTTCATTGGGCCAGTATATCTCATGATCCAATGCTTGTCTGGATTGGGTGCATAATTATAGCTGGGGGTGCTGTAGATGTAATTTAAAAAAAAAAAACATAATTAATCTAAAAGATTTCGACAAATTGGTATTAGAGCGATATTAGATTCCTTGTGTTTTTGATCACAATTATGACACTAAGTTTTGATATCACTGTACTTGTGACCCTAGAGTTTTGTGCTTATGCTCTCTTTCACACTTAACATTTATAATTTTCCCCATCTCATTGCTCTTTTATCAAAATTTAATGTTACATTTTCATTGCATTTCATTAAATTGTGTGCACTGCCCATTCTGCCGATGTGCCGATGCTATTCTGCATTTGCTGGCATTATTTCTTCACTGTGCCATGATGACTAATTTACTATCATCATAAAACTTGTGCTTTTGCCTAAATTATTTATATAAATAGAGAGAACAGAGATTTTAGCATAGATCTCAATGGGGTACCACTATTTACATCCTGCCAATTCAAATACATTCATTTACTCCTACTGTGATATCTGTGCTCTAGCATTCATTCCCTTTATTTAGTTACAATTTCTTTCACACCATATGTTTCAAATTTTCAACATTTTTTGTGCCTTCTGAAAATGCATATTTCTCACATCAACTGAATTACCTTCATGTACTTCGTATGGAACATGCTGCAAAACAAAAGTCACCAATCTACCATGACTTCCCTTTCACAATGCTGTCGCGTCCAGTGCGGTCAGTTAGCCCATGCATTTGTAACTGTTCACCCACCAATCCAGCTTAAGACCGGTCTCAATTTGAAAACAGGAGAGAAAACTGGTGGTACAGATGCTGTAAGACAACCTTATCTGACTGCAACCTTAAGCTAACAAGGTTGATGTCCTCAGCTAGGACGTAGTTGATAGGCTGGAGGTGTAATACTCACTTAAATTATATGCAGTACCTCTGGGACAACCAATCTTCCTCTATTTAAATTCAGGCAAGTTAATATGGTACTGGAGGAGATTTGGGTTTCAGGAAATAAGTTGACTTGCCTTGCTGTCATGTTGGACACCTTTCCGGTCCACTTTTGCTTTTGAAGAGAGGGTTAAGAATCAGGCCTGAAGCCAGAAAATTACAGGCAAATTTAAGTATAATTTTTGATTTCTTTAGATCAATTAGTTCTTCCAGCACTTCCATGTAGACTTAATACGTACACAGACAGAAATTGAGGTGTACTTGGCTACATAAACAGTTACTGTTGAATTCAATAGAGAAGTACTTACATATAGATAGATGGATAGTGAACGATAGTTGAACAATGAAGTTAGATATAGTGAATTGCATAAATGAAATAGACAGTGAAATAGCTAGTCAGATAAGGAGAGAGAATTAGATAATCAAAGCCACTTAGAGATATACTGATATACAACAGATACAGAGAGACAGCTGTAATTGTATCAAGATCCAGTATTCTCCATTCTGATGACTGCTATCTGTGAACATACATATTTGTGAAACATTCAAAGACGTGTAAAGAAATAACCAATTCTAGTGATAGAATATAACAGGAGTACAAAAGACATCTATTTGACAGCTTATTGAAAATTAACTCAGGTTTCTGACACACAGGATGGCAAGATCATAAGAAAATCTAGGGTGAGAAAATATTCTTGTCTATCATTTCTTCTCCATCCAAAATCAATATCTAATTATTTCAGGATAGAATCTCTTCCACACTCCTTGTTTAAATGCTGCTTTGCTTAAGCAATATTTCTCTTCCACTTTGCTGAAAGAAAATCACTATCTGGCATTCAAAATTTTCACTTAAATGATATTGATCCAGTTTCTTATAATGGTGTCCATTTATACCAAATTATCATCTACCTCCAGGGACTGCTCTAAAACAACTGCCCTGTGGAGGCAGAAGGATACAATCATTTCTGAATAACTCGTTAAGATATTGTGAATTTTCTTTTTGAACTCTAGACCCATGCTCATGGTTAAAATTAAATAGTTTGTTGAATTCACTCTTATCTGTAGGTTTCATTATTAAGATCTGGATCAAGCATATGTGCGGTCAGTTTCCCTCTATTAAAATTAGTTCATTTGGCCTCACCATTGATCTGTTTTGATAACTTGTAATCCAATGTCTTAAAGATGCATTTTTTTGTTATGACTAATCATTGCCTCACAAATAGAACAGTTTTGAAATAAGATCAATAATTACACACAAAGCATTTTGCTTTTCAACCATTATTAATAGAAATCCTTTTTGTACTATCAACATAAGAGATAAAAGCCCATAAGTCATTCTGTCATACAAGCCTGCTTTGCCATTCAAGACGACAATGGCTGGTCTGCTGGCGTTTCGAATTCCACATTTCCATCTACTCCCAGAAAACATAGAGTCCCGTAGCTAACAAAATACTACCTTTCCCTTTCTTAAAGAATATCCAGTGAACCTGCTTCCACCATCTTTTGATGCAGAGAATTCCAAAGTCACATACACCTAAGCAGAAACATTTCTTATTATCTCTACCCTAAAAAGGGTGACCCCTAACTGTACAACAGTAACCCCAAGCTCTGAGCTTACCCTATATTTGTTGTGACACTTTTTTCTCAAGTGATTTTTTTTTTGCTTGATTTTATATTGGGTCAGGAACATAGAAATTAGGTGCAGGAGTAGGCCATTTGGCCTTCAAGCCTGCAGCAACATTCAATATGATCATGGCTGATTATGCAATTTCAGTATCCCATTTCTGCTTTCCCTCCATTCCCCTTAATGCCTTTAGCCGCAAGGTTCACGTCCAGCTCCCTCTTGAATTCTTTTAACAAACTGGCCCCAGCAGCGCACTGTGGGAGAGAATTCCACAGCTTCACAACTCAGTGAAGAAATTCTTCCTCATCTCAGTCCTGAGTGACTTTACCCCTTATTGTCAGACTGTGACCTCTGGTTCTGGACTTTTCCAAAATCGGGAGCATTCTTTCCACATCAGGCCTGCCCAATCTCATCAGAATTTTACATGATTCTATGAGATTCCTCCTCATTCTTCTAAATTCCACTGAGTAAAAGCCCAGTCAATCCAGTCTTTCCTCATATGAGTGTCCTGCCATCCTGGGAGTCAGTCTGGTTAAACTCACTAGACTCCCTCAATAGCAAGAATGCTCTTTATCAGACTAGGAGGCTAAAACTGTACACATACTCGAGGTGTGGCCTCACTAAAGCCCTGTTTAACTGCAGCAGACATCCCTACTCCTATACTCAAATCCTCTCACTATGAAGGCCAACATGCCATTAGCTTTCCTCACCATCTGCTGCACCTGCATGGCAACCTTTAGTGATTGTTCCACTATGATACCCAGGTCTCATTGCATCTCACCTTTTCCTAAACTGTCACCACTCAGATAATAATCAGCTTTCTTGTTCTTGTGAACAAAGTGGATAACCTCCCATTTATCCACATTATATTGTATTTGCCAAGTATCTGCCCGCTCAGGTAGTCTGTTCTAGTCACCCTGCAGCCTCTTAGCATCCTCCTCACTGTAGACCCTACCACTCAGCTTAGTGTCACCTGAAAATTTGGAGATGCTGCATTCAAGTCCTCGATCCAACTTGTTAATGTATATTGTGAACAGCTGGGATCCCAGCACAGAACTAACTATAAAAGTAGTATCAATGCTAATGACACCATTATTTCTGTGCAAATCAAACAGTAACTTTAAGTTCGGATATGCATTTAACTGCAAAGTCCAGAAGCTACTGACGGCTCAAAGTTGATTGAAAATGGCACCCTCACTGACTGACTCCCCATTCAACTATATTGAACAAGCAGAGACGGACTGAATTCACTACAAAATATAAAGGCTTATCCATTTCAGACAAGTCCCCTTTTTAATGGTTGCAAGTCTTAATTGTTGTCAAACCACAACTTTGGCATTGAAAATTAAATTTTATTAGTTTTAAGTGCCACTTTTTCTGTAACCATTTTTAAGTGCTGCAGGTTTAAAAAGAAGAAAATGAAATACTCTTTTTAAAAATGCTTTTCAATCCAATCTTGCCTTCTCTCTTGTTTTTGACATTCAATTCAAAATTCTAATTTATATTTCTGGTTCAGACCTCTGGCTGCTCATTAAAAACTCTTCAATCTGATTAATTAGGAAAAATGAAGCTGTTGCCCTCTAAGGAAAGGTCCTGCATGCCCTGTAGAGGGTGTTGTGTTTTCTCAGTGCTACTTTTGCAGTAGCTTGCTGTACAGAAGTTCATGGAATTCCAACAGGCGACGATTGTATTTCTAGCAGTTAGGCTAAATTCTGACCGATTTGTTACTCACATAAAGTAAATAGTTTACAAAGAGTCATCTCCCAGTAAGAAACAATTAATTCCAGTAATGTTAGTTAAGCCCATAAGGCCACAGGATACGAATCAGAAATCACATGACACCAGGTTATAGGATGCAAGAGCAGTAGTTGATTCAGCCCATTGAATGATGAAACAGACTCAATGAGTTCACGGTTGATCAGATAATCCTCAACTCCACTTTCCTGTCTTATTCCCATAACCCTTGATTCCCTGTCAGATTTAAAATTTTCTATATCGGCCTTGAATATACTTAATAGCGCCCCACAGTAAAGCTTTCCATCAATTCACTACTGAGAAAAATATCCACATCTGTCTTAAATGGACAATCCTCTATTCAGACTGTCCACTGGCCCAATATTCTCCAACAAGGGAAAATGACCTCCCTGCACCTACCCTGTCAATTTCCCTGGTATGTTTGTGTGTTTCAATAAGGTCTCCACTTATTCCTCTAAAGTCTAATGAGTACAAGCCCGACTTACTCAATCTTTCATCATTGCACAATCCCTGCATATCCGCAATTATTGAACCTTCTCTGGACTGCTTCCAATGCCAGTACATTTTTCCTGAGATAAGGGGGCTCAAAACTAGTCACATATTATTAGTCATCGTCTGACTAGTGTCTTGCATAATTTTAGTAAGGCCTCCCTATTTTGATTCTTTATTTACTTTGAAATAAAGGCTAACAGTCTGCTTGCCTTGTATATTTCCTGAATGTAGATGCTGCCATTTTGTGATCCATGCACAATGACCTCCAAATTCTTCCATGCTGTGGCTTTTTACAGTCTTTCCACATTATAATCATATTCAGCTCGTCTATTCTAAATGCATTATCACACATGTTCTATCTGCCACGTTGTTGCCCACTCACTTCTTCTATCTTATAGATTCATTGTGTCATCCTCACTTCTTGCCTTCCCATCTATTTTTTGTATGATCTGCAAACTTTCCAATACATTCATGTGCAAAGCCATCATTATATATTGTAAATAAATTATGTCTTCAGTATTTACCCTGTGGCAATCTCAAAGATTGCTGTTCCGATCATACCCCTTTTATCTTAAGTCTATCTTCTATTAGTTATCTATGTTACTATATTATCCCAGCACCATGGGTTCTTGGCTTATCAAATAGGCTTATGTACAGTACCTTACTGATTGCACTTCGAACACTTAGGGCAATAAGTTGAAAGAACAGGTCAGTAAGCCACCAGAAAAACAAATTTATACCAAATATATGTATTTTACATTACTGGGTGATGCCACGAGAGGTTTTGTTTTTATTTAAGGGCACAGGGACTTACTTAAACCTAAAATTTAGTTGCCGTAAATTCTACAGAATGAATCATCCCTATTTCCCATTTGAAGTGACAGCTTTGATTGACAACTTGGTCAGCTAATCAGTGCATCAAAAGAGCTCAAAGGTAAGAGGTCTCTCATCTCACTCCTTTAAGAAGGCTGTCTGTTGAAAATATGGAATAATTAGAGCAAGATGGAGAGCTCTTACTTTCTAAGGTCCATGAAACAGGGACAGTTAATGCAATGTGTTTAGCATTTGACATTTAAAGCCATTTAAATTTCTTTTGATGCTGAATATTGTAGAAAAACAGATCTTCCACTAAAAAATTATTTTCTGATCTTCAATTGTTTTCCAAGTAAAATAAACCAGTTGGATTATAATTGGTTTCATGTCACAAGTGTTTTTCAGCTGGGTTTTGATAACTGGAACATGTGGTCATATTTACAAGGATTGAATGTTTCTGATCCTCAAGTCATGCTGTCATTAGCTCAATATTGGACCACAAAAGTGTTCAGCTCTTCATACAGACTGCAAAGTCCACCCACAGACGTTCTATAATTGCTGACTCAAAATCTGGGACACGTACTTCCTCTTCCAAACAAACAGTTATGTGCATCACAAACATGTCTTTGCTAATGCTTACCTTCTGTAAACAAACCACCTACACATCGAAGATGGTCTTCAACATATCTGGACAAAAAGCTGTTTAACCAAAACAACCCTCAAAGAATTTCAAAAACATATTGATGTTACAGAAACATTGTTCATCATCACTTGCAAGTATTGGAAACAGCAAAGATTTCAAAAGAGGACTTGTTGAGTATCGCAATTACTTTCCTATTTTCAGACGGTTTTCTTTTTATTCACTGGACTCACCATATTGGTTACAAGAGAAGGTCAGAGGCTATGAATGCTGCAGCACACAACTCACCTCCTGACTGACTAAAGCCTGAATATCATCCTCAAGACACAAGTAAGGAGTGCAATGGAATACTCCCCACTTGCCTGGAGGGGTGCAGCTCCAACAATGCTCATGCAGCTTGGTACCAGGACAAAGTAGCCATTTTGACTGGCATCACATCCACAAGCATCCACTCTCTCTGCCACTGACACCCAGTAACAGTAGAGTGTACTGTCTACAAGATGCACAAGAGAAATTCCTTTAAGATTATGACAAGCATTTTCCATCCAGAATGGACAAAGGAAGCAGATATTTGGGAACACAACCACCTGCAAGTTCCCCTTCAAGGCACTCATTATTCTGACTTGGATTTTAACCTTCAAGGTCACTGGGTCAGAATACTGGAATTCACTCCCTAATGGCTTTTTGAGGCCCGGACTGGGAAGGGAACACCATAAGTGTCTACAATACATGGACTGCAGCAATCAAGAAGGCTGCTTGCCACCACTGTCAGGATAGACAATAAATGATGGCCGCCAGCAATGCCCACACCACCAGGAATGATTTTTTAAGACAAATCTACTGTCTGTAGGTAAACTGGTGCTTGATCCAGCTGGATAGAAAGTCAACTATGTCCTGAACCCAAAACCTCTCGAAAGCATTACACGGTTCTAACATGGTTTTTGAAAATTCAAATTAATGTTTCGCCTGGATTATCATTCTTGACCATGTTAGTAACTGCTTCACAACATTCCAGTAGATTTGTAAGTTATCTGATTCCTTCCTTATTCTTTTGCTACTATGGCCAACTTTCGGTCCTCAAATATATATAAAGACTGTACGTAAAGCTGAGGGGAAAAACACTGGGATACAACAGAGTACTATAAAATCAAAAGAAAGACAGGACAAAGAAGAACAACAGTACAGACAAGAACCGGTCCTTAGGCCTACCAAGACTACGCCAACACATGATGCCTTTCTAAATTAAAAGCCTTTTGTCTCTATGCATTACGTATTCCTTCATGTGTTTGTCAAGATGCCTCTTGAACATGGCTATTGTATCTGACTCCATTACTTCCCCTGGCAGCACATTCCAGGCACTCACCATTTTGTGTGAGAAATAAAAAAAATTCCTCTCACATCTCCTTTAAACATACCTTCTATTACTTTAAACCAATGCCCCCTAGTACAGTAGAACCTTAATTATCCGAACGAGATGGGCGCAGAGTACTTTATTCAGATAACTGGTTGTTTGGATAATCAATCTGATCATAAACAAGTGGTAATTTAGGAGTGCCGTTATCCAAATGTTTCTCAGTTATCCGGCAATACACACCATAATGGTGTTTAACTGATACTGAATGCTGAGTTGCCTTACATTGTTTTTACAGGACCTTGAGATCTTGTTTGGATAATCCAAAATTCTGTTAATTGATGTTCAGATAATCGAGGTTGTACTGTAATTGACATTTCTACCCTGGGAAAAAGACTCCGACTATCCATGCCTCTCAATTTTGCAAACTTTTATCATTCTTTGATGTTCAAGTGAAAACAATCCAAGTTTATCCAATTGCTCCTCATACCTAATATCCTCCAAACTAGGCAACATCCTGATAACCTGCTTCTGTACCATCTCTAAAGCCTTCACATCGTTCTAGTTGTGTGGCAAAAAGAACTGTACTCAATAATCCAAATGTGGCCTAACTAAAGTTCTATGCAGCTGCAACATGGCTTGCCAATTTTTATCCATGTCCCAACCAATGAAGGTATGCATACCATATGGCTTCTTGATCACCTTATCCAGTTGGACCTATAGGCCTAGATCCCTCTATGTTGATGCTACTAAGTGTTTGCCATTCGATCTTCCAAAATCCATCACCTTGCATTTGTGTGAATTAAACTAATCTAGCATTTCTCCATCCAAGTCTCCAGCCTATCCATATCCTGCTACATTGACCACAATCTTATTAATCCACAATCTTATTAATCAGACCATTTATATTCTTTTCAAAATCATTTATAGATATTATGAACAAGGGTCGCAAACATGGTCACCGATCTCCAGTCAGAAAAATGCCCTTCCACACTAGACTCTGCCTCTAATGACTAAGCCAGTTCTGTATCCATCTTATCAGCTCACCACAAATCCCAGATGACTGCACCTTTTGTATCAACCTGCCACGAGCGATTTTGTCAAAGCCCTTGCTAACATCTACTACCGTGCCCTCAATCACCTTTGTCACTTTCTCAATAAACTCAATCACATTTGTGTGACACAAACTTCCTTGCACAAAGGCATAGTGAGAGGGGGGGAGAGAGAGAGAGAGAGAGAGAGAGAGAGAGAGAGAGAGAGAGAGAGAGAGAGAGAGAGAGAGAGAGAGAGACAGGGAGAGAGAGAGACAGGGAGAGAGAGAGAGAGAGAGAGAGACAGGGAGAGAGAGAGAGAGAGAGACAGGGAGAGAGAGAGAGAGAGAGAGAGAGACAGAGAGAGAGAGAGACAGGGAGAGGGAGAGAGAGAGAGAGAGAGAGAGAGAGACAGAGAGAGAGAGAGAGAGAGAGACAGAGAGAGAGAGAGAGAGACAGGGAGAGAGAGAGAGACAGGGAGAGAGAGAGAGACAGGGAGAGAGAGAGAGAGACAGGGAGAGAGAGAGAGACAGGGAGAGAGAGAGAGACAGGGAGAGAGAGAGAGACAGGGAGAGAGAGAGAGACAGGGAGAGAGAGAGAGACAGGGAGAGAGAGGGGGAGAGAGAGAGACAGGGGGAGAGAGAGAGAGAGAGACAGGGGGAGAGAGAGAGAGAGAGACAGGGGGGAGAGAGAGAGAGAGAGAGAGACAGGGGGGAGAGAGAGAGAGAGAGAGAGAGAGAGACAGGGGAGAGAGAGAGAGACAGGGGGAGAGAGAGAGAGAGAGACAGGGAGAGAGAGAGAGACAGGGACAGGGAGAGAGAGAGAGACAGGGAGAGAGAGAGAGAGAGAGACAGGGAGAGGGAGAGGAGAGAGAGAGAGAGAGAGAGAGAGAGAGCAGGGGGAGAGAGAGAGAGAGAGAGAGAGAGAGAGACAGTGAGAGAGAGACAGTGAGAGAGAGAGACAGTGAGAGAGAGAGACAGAGAGAGAGAGACAGTGAGAGAGAGAGACGGTGAGAGAGAGAGACGGTGAGAGAGAGACGGGGAGAGAGAGAGACGGGGAGAGAGAGAGACGGGGGAGAGAGAGAGACGGTGAGAGAGAGAGACGGGGGGAGAGAGAGACGGTGAGAGAGAGAGACGGTGAGAGAGGGAGACAAGGGGAGAGAGAGAGAGGGAGACAAGGGGAGAGAGAGAGGGAGACAAGGGAGAGAGAGAGGGAGACAAGGGGAGAGAGAGAGGGAGGACAAGGGGAGAGAGAGAGGGAGACAAGGGGAGAGAGAGAGGGAGACAGGGGGAGAGAGAGAGGGAGACAGGGGGGAGAGAGAGAGAGAGAGAGAGAGAGAGAGAGAGAGAGAGAGAGAGAGAGAGAGAGAGAGAGAGAGAGAGAGAGAGAGAGAGTGAGAGTGAGAGAGAGAGAGAGTGAGAGAGAGAGAGAGTGAGAGAGAGAGAGAGTGAGAGAGAGAGAGAGTGAGAGAGAGAGAGAGTGAGAGAGAGAGAGA